>NC_134268.1:217692832-217915764 GCF_031893055.1 Leptodactylus fuscus | reverse complement strand
TCCAGTCATATCGAATGTACAGTATAGCTACTCTTGGATATTGACAGATCCCTTTAAGACTAAAACTAGGATCATAGATACATAGCAATTAGTGTCTCTCAAGGTGGACAGAGACACCCAAGGAACCTAACAGTACGGCCCTACTGACCTCCATAATTCTATCGTATTCCTACTTGCTTATCAGTGTCAGTTTTTTACTGAACCCCAGAATTCTATTCATGAACCAGGAAGCTCAGGATAACTGCTGTGGGTCTGAGCGCTGCTGCATTTTGGGGTATATACAGAAAATCTCCATGTAATAGGCAAAATCAAGCCTTTTTGTAAATGCGTATTTGCATTTGCAAGCCATGGGACCTCATGGTATAGGTATATTCCTGCCATAGGGGATGTATATTGGTCATTGCTGACATCTGGAAGGGGCGTTGCCTCTATAAGTGCCCGTTACCTGGACATACAGTTTGCTTTGCTCATGTCAAACACAGCTCAACGTTGTCTTTACTCTGCGCACTGTTAATATTTGTGGAGACGGTTTAAGGTTTGCATGCGCTCCTTTTGCGCTCCTTTGTGTACACTCCGAGGTCTGGCTCCACCATTAAAGCTGACGTCCATTACTTTCAAGCATACAGGGTCTGTTGTCTTTATAAACTTGATATCTGGTTTCTTAAAGGGGCAGTGAGCTTGAAAGTCCAGAAATAGTTGCACAAGGTGCCGATGTAGTTAAGGATCAGGCTTACTTATTGCAAGAAACTCAAAGGGGACACAGAACTAGTTATTTAATGAAACTAGGACAGTAAGTCCCCGCCCCCGAGGAGCCACTATAGCTTTATTATAAGTTCTACCTTTTCAGAACGGACATGCTGAATATATAGTAATTGAAAATTTGGGAATGTTAGCAGGTATGCCACTGTGTAGCTGAGGTTTGACTGCAGGGGGTCACTAGAACAGGGGGTCTCGCGTCCATCAGGGCAACTATTGAAATATATAGAAGCCAGACAAGCGAGATCTCCCTGACACTACCAAAGAGGAGGAAATTCGGGGTCAGGTCATTACCAGGATGACCCCCGGGATCTAGTAGACACTCAGAAACCCCCTCCCAATAAAAGAAGATACTAACAATTAAAAATTAATGGATCTTGCCTTTTTTGATCCTCTGCAGGGTCCTAGTGACCTCCATATCATGATACGTAAGTCAATCGGAGAGAATCTGATCGACTGCGGGAATATTTAGTTCAAGAACGAAATGAGCAAATCACAAGTTGTATACGGTGCAAACATTATCACATGCTAACAGTAAGAAGTTGTAAGCTCCTATAGGCGATATAGAGGGGGGGGGGGCGCTGCTGCCAATCCTATACGTGATTATGCAGATGTATTCACCATGCACCTTACATTTACAGCCACCGAGGTAAAATGCATTAATTCAAGTGCCGTAGTGTGAATAAATACAAATTTACTAAAGAAACTGTCAAACTATAAATGAGCATCAGGCTCCAAACTCCTCTCCACCCCAAAGGTTTCTACCTTGTAGTAGGTTGAGGTTTTCAAAACGATAATGAACGTGTAGAAATGAACCTTAAGGTTCTTGTGATACCAAGTGTGACGGTTATATATGAGGTGACAACTACTCAGAAGAGCGGATTTCTGTAATGGTTACAAATCCATTCAGTAGAGAGAAATCTAGAAATCTGTGTACTCTTCCCATGTTCAAGAATATACCTATTATAATACTGCCCCCTATATACAAGAATATACCTATTATAATACTACTCCTATGTACAAGAATATAACTACTATAATACTACTCCTATGTACAAGAATATAACTACTATAATACTACTCCTATGTACAAGAATATAACTACTATAATACTGCTCCTATGTACAAGAATATAACTACTATAATACTACTCCTATGTACAAGAATATATCTACTATAATACTGCTCCTATGTACAGGAATATAACTACTATAATACTGCTCCTATGTACAAGAATATAACTACTATAATACTACCTCCTATGTACAAGAATATATCTACTATAATACTACTCCTATGTACAAGAATATAACTACTATAATACTACTCCTATGTACAAGAATATATCTACTATAATACTGCTCCTATGTACAGGAATATAACTACTATAATACTGCTCCTATGTACAAGAATATAACTACTATAATACTGCTCCTATGTACAGGAATATAACTACTATAATACTACCTCCTATGTACAAGAATATAACTACTATAATACTACTCCTATGTACAAGACTATAACTACTATAATACTGCTCCCTATGTACAGGATATATAACTACTATAATACTACCTCCTATGTACAAGAATATAACTACTATAATACTGCTCCTATGTACAAGAATATAACTACTATAATACTGCCCCTATATACAAGAATATAACTACTATAATACTACTCCTATGTACAGGAATATAACTACTATAATACTACTCCTATGTACAAGAATATAACTACTATAATAGTATTCCTATTGTACAAGAATATAACTACTATAATACTGCTCCTATGTACAAGAATATAACTACTATAATACTACCTCCTATATACAAGAATATAACTACTATAATACTACTCCTATGTACAAGAATATAACTACTATAATACTGCTCCTATGTACAAGAATATAACTACTATAATACTGCTCCTATGTACAAGAATATAACTACTATAATACTGCTCCTATGTACAAGAATATAACTACTATAATACTGCTCCTATGTACAAGAATATAACTACTATAATACTAACTCCTATGTACAAGAATATAACTACTATAATACTGCTCCTATGTACAAGAATATAACTACTATAATACTGCCTGCTATGTACAAGAATATAACTACTATAATACTGCTCCTATGTACAAGAATATAACTACTATAATACTACTCCTATGTACAAGAATATAACTACTATAATACTGCCTGCTATGTACAAGAATATAACTACTATAATACTGCCCCCTATGTACAAGAATATAACTACTATAATACTGCTCCTATATACAAGAATATAACTACTATAATACTGCTCCTATGTACAAGAATATAACTACTATAATACTGCTCCTATGTACAAGAATATAACTACTATAATACTGCTCCTATGTACAAGAATATAACTACTATAATACTGCCCCTATGTACAAGAATATAACTACTATAATACTGCTCCTATATACAAGAATATAACTACTATAATACTACTCCTATGTATAAGAATATAACTACTATAATACTACCTCTTATGTACAAGAATATAACTACTATAATACTACTCCTATGTACAAGAATATAACTACTATAATACTACT
The DNA here is from genome assembly GCF_031893055.1 of Leptodactylus fuscus. Taxonomy (NCBI): domain Eukaryota; kingdom Metazoa; phylum Chordata; class Amphibia; order Anura; family Leptodactylidae; genus Leptodactylus; species Leptodactylus fuscus. The sequence continues at coordinate 217,912,409 of NC_134268.1, read as the reverse complement.
CCTATGTACAAGAATATAACTACTATAATACTGCTCCTATATACAAGAATATAACTACTATAATACTGCTCCTATGTACAAGAATATAACTACTATAATACTGCTCCTATGTACAAGAATATAACTACTATAATACTGCTCCTATGTACAAGAATATAACTACTATAATACTGCCCCTATGTACAAGAATATAACTACTATAATACTGCTCCTATATACAAGAATATAACTACTATAATACTACTCCTATGTATAAGAATATAACTACTATAATACTACCTCTTATGTACAAGAATATAACTACTATAATACTACTCCTATGTACAAGAATATAACTACTATAATACTACTCCTATGTACAAGAATATAACTACTATAATACTACTCCTATGTACAAGAATATAACTACTATAATACTGCTCCTATATACAAGAATATAACTACTATAATACTACCTCCTATGTACAAGAATATAACTACTATAATACTGCTCCTATGTACAAGAATATAACTACTATAATACTGCTCCTATGTACAAGAATATATCTACTATAATACTACTCCTATGTACAAGAATATAACTACTATAATACTGTTCTGTGTAGTACTGGCTGGCGGGGCTTGGTGTTTGCTCCTGGTTGCGGTATTATTACTGCTCTCATGTAATTCTAGCTGAATCCTAGTGTGTGAGGCGTATTGTTTGTACAGATACATGGTGTTGGTGAGTGGGCCGATACTGGAATTTATTACTAAATATTTTGGGAGTGGATGTGAGATTGTCGTCTTCTCGTACAGTTAATTTCCCTCTAGTATTTCATTATTAGGAGTCATCTGGAATCGCTTCTTCTTCTTCCTTACATAAAGGATTCTCTATCTGTTACATAAATCGCACTTGTGACTAATGTCGCCATCCTATAAAATAATAGTTTGGTTTATTGCACAGTTGTTCTAGTAAAATTTTCCATTCCTGCCTATGAATCTGGTTTGCACAGGCTGGAGTGTATAAGGTTTCAGTGTGCGCCTGGGTCTTGGCTCTGAGCTGTCGCTTGTTGGCAGTTTATACATAGAACATGGGAATCTGCGTAATTCATACCGTGTTATCATTTGTCAGAGCCCATTAACACTGCCCATATCCCATCCCGCTGAACGCCACCAGCCATGTGCTACATTTTACACCGCTCTAATTTATGGTCATTGTCCGAATAGGCTCGGACTCAAGTGTTTCAGAACAGTCTTTAGTATGTCATGGCGTAAATAATTTATGGAGTTGGGCGCTTGTATTGTAAAGTATATGGGTGATTGATGCCTCGCACGGAAGGTCGTAGCGCACACTGGGTATTGGCGTAGAATTTATATGTGCGTTTTTATATTGTGTTAAATTTGATGATTGAGGCCGTTTATTTGATTCTGTGTTCAATGATCGAAAATACTTTGTAGTGTGTAAAGAAGAAAATATGTAACAAGCGAGAAATATCCAGAAGAATCTAATGGCCCTGAATTATCTATCTATCTATCTATCTATCTATCTATCTATCTATCTATCTATCTATCTATCTCTCTGTATATATAGCTTTCTATCCATCCTTGTGATTCTATCTATGTATCTCTCTATCCATCTTTTACTCTCTTTATCTCTATCTTTATTAATCTCTTGTACTTTCTATGTATCTCTTTATCCATCTCTTTCCAGGTATCTCTCCATCATCTCTCTATGTATCTTTATCCATCGCTCTCTCTACAAATCTTGGTTAATCTCTCTTTTGCTCTCTATATTTCTGTATCCATCTCTGTCTTTGTATCTCTCTATCCTTCTCTGTGAATCTTTCTATCTATCTATCTGTATATATAGCTTTCTATCCATCTTTGTGATTCTATCTATGTATCTCTCTATCCATCTTTTACTCTCTTTAGCTCTATCTTTATTAATCTCTTTCCAGGTATCTATCATCTCTCTATGTATGTCTATCCATTGCTCTCTCTCCATGTATCTCTATATCCATCGCTCTCTCTACAAATCTTGGTTGATCTCTCTTTTGCTCTCTTTATTTCTGTATCCATCTCTGTCTTTGTATCTATCCTTCTCTGTGAGTCTATCTATCTATTTATCTGTCTCCTATCTATCTATCTATCTATCTATCTATCTATTTATCTGTCTCCTATCTATCTATCTATCTATCTATCCATCTATCTATCCCGGCCTCTCCGTAGATGGCCTTGCTATGAGCGATCTCTTCCATTTCAGATACTTAAGGGTGAAATCTAACAAGGACCTGAGGGTTCGGGTTGCAGAAGGTTACTAACTACTTTTAACCTAGACAAAAAATACTGCTCACTTACAGAAAATCAATTAGGTAGTCTCGGATTTAACACCATCTCCTTCTCCTATCATTAGCCGCATCACCTTTGCCCTTAACCAATTTTACAGCTGCACAGTTGAGCCAAATAAAGCCCATCTGTCTCTTTCTGTCTTTTGTAATCTGCGGCTCCGCACTTGCAGCATATGGGAAGTGACAAAGGTAATATTTAGAGTGCACTTGTTGCCTGAGCCCTGGGGGCGGCCGATGAGGGGCCGGGCCTTTATTCTGCAACGTTCGGCCTGTCGTGTGGTGTACAAGGTGTCAACGAGTTATCAGACCCCCCCAATCCAGTGACATCTTATGTAGTCGCTTCATTCTCTGTGGGCGTCTGGACAGAGTTTGGGCCAGGAAATAGATTCAATGTACAGACCAAACTTGCTCAAGTGCCTGGGCCAAAGCGAATCCTCTACACGTTGATGGTCTACGAGGGTCTCGATATGACCTCATTGGAGAGCAAGAGGTTGGACAGGATCACTTTTGCCTGCAAGTTTCTTTCTAGGTGAAGGAGTCAGAATTTTCTATTCTATGGATAGAATTCCCAGTTTATGACAAAGTTGCAGGTTGACATCTACTTTGACGCCACCTGCAACTTTAACAAGTCGCCCCGATCAAACTTTTCTTCCAAACTGCAAAAATTTACAGAAAGGTTAATTTTCTTCCCATGAAATTGATTCCGACACTTTGATAAATAAGGAGAAATACATTGAGAACATTGGACGGCAACACAAAGTAGCCGAACTCAAACCTTTCTCCAGGTCTTCAAGTCATGTCTAACGCTGGCCTAATGGATATCTCGTCATATGCACACACGGCTCACTAAAGCGCTATATGTCCTGCATTTGGAGAGGAAAGGAAGGATAAGTTCACATGGCGGTTATGTGGTTGGACCCACCATGCAAAAGAAGTGTGCCCCCCCCCCCCTGAAATGAATGGGAGGTGGATTGTCATTGGACAGATTGCGCCATAAAAATTCCATTATGTGAACTTATCCTAAAGAAATGAGACTTCTCTGGCACTGACTTATAACCTCGAGAACAAGAAGATTGGGCATATTAAAATTCATCAGCCTAATCTTTTCCATCCCCAACATCTACTGGTGTGGGAGAGTGGGGCCACATTATATGGCCAGCTGATAACACCCATTATAAGACTTGACCAGCATGAATCTAACGTTATGGCCACCTTAAGTCTTAGAATTAGACTCTACCATAATTTATATGTTGGCTAGTGCGTTAAAACGTGAGTGGTGTAATACTATGTTTCCCCTGTAGTGGCCACTAGAGACAAACAACACGCCCACCTGCCACTCCCCCCACTGATCTCTGCTGATCAGCAACTTTGGCACCCAAAACCATGATATCCAGAGTGGCTTAGTATAGAAAAATTGGGATCAATTTTTGAGGCCTCGTCCTAGTATTTTTGTCTAAGAGTATGGTGGGATTGTATTATTTTGAATACCCTATAGTATGTATTAAGGGGTTACACCTGCTCCCCAACATTATGTCCAACCAATGGCCCAATAATAACCCAGTAACTCCCATATATGAAGGACTTGCCTCTCCATCTCAGTGCGAGGCCTGAATGTTTTTGTTTTTTCCTGTATCGGCAGACGCCCTATCCCAAATACACCAGATACGGCCGCCTTCTGTACACCATGTTGTAGAAGTCGTCAAGTGCTCTAAATATTAATATGTTCTATTTCTAAACGTTATTAGTGGAACAATCTGAAATGGAACAACTCTCAGATTTTTTTTTATTTTTTATATTTTTAGAACTGGGAATATTCATCTGAGTGTATAATTAATAAAATTCTCAAGACTTGATTTTTTTTAATTTAATTTTTTTTGCTTCTTACTCACAAAGTTTAACCACTTATTACAGTATCACTCTGGTTAAGCTAAGGTCACTCCGGTATTTTTCTATTATTTTTTTTTGTAATTTTTTTTATTTATTTATTTTTTTTAGTGTACGTTTTTAATAGCAGTTTAGAAATGTTATCGCTAGATTTGTCACAGACATAATTCACATCTTTCTTCGGGCACAGTAAACAAGAAAAATGGTTTAATGGCTCCATAAAAGGCACTCTATGCTGATAGCTGAGATTAGGCCTTTCAGTAATGGATTTTGGCGTGGGGGAAGGGCATCGGTTTGGCAGAGGTAAATGTACTGGAAGACAATCTGAGAGAGCCTCTGATATATGTCAAGTGCTTTCAGTCTTGTTTTGTTGTACAGGAAGACAGATTGAAAAAAATAAAAAATATTAAAAAAAAACCTTGTGACACCGTTGTCCTTATCTATAGGCAGGTCGTCCACTTTGCTTCTGGAATTTGACCGGGTGCTGCTCTATAGACGCCGGTTATCACCAAACTAATTATTTGATGATCGTGTTCTGCCGTAAAGCGTCACGCTGCAAAATTCATTGCGCAGTAAAGAAGAAAGATAGTCGTCGGCGCTTTACGTCTTCTGGCATTCCAACAGAGGCAAAAACAATGTACAGTGCTGCGGAATATGTTGGCGCTATATAAATAAAATGTATTATTATTATTAATGTCTTGGTAATGGGCGATTGGAAATTTTATAAATTGCTTTCGGTGCAATTTGTCCTATTTTTCGTTCAGCCTTGCTAAAATAATGAAGCGCCAGGCGGTCTGTTAAATGGCATGCAATATATTGGATCGTTCCTGCAAGGAAGAAAAAAAAATTCAGAAAATAAATCCATAAGTGAAAAAAAAAAAGGTCCAAAATTTCAAAAATTTGCGTAAATTGGTCCTTAGCGTGACTGTATTAATATCGCCATAAATTATTTTTGCTTGAGACATTCTTCGCTTCTCTCCTTGGTCTTATTTCTTTTCAGATCATTTGGTGGATGGTTTTGATTTGAGGCTAAATATTTAGAAAAAAATTTAAAAAAAATTGAAAATGATAAAAAAAAATTAAAAAATTGTGTAACAAGTGTCTCAAAAAACAAGAATGAGAATGTGATAGTGTTAAAATCACTTGATATTTTTGTTCAAAATGTTCTTTGTTTCTCCCCTTTGTCGCGGTGGGGGAGTTGTCTGGTCGTTTGGTGGGAAAGGTGACGTTTTTTTTTTTTTTTTTTTTTTTTTTTTAAGCAAAAATGTACTAAATTTAAAGGTTAATAGAATATTAGGACCATTGAGAATATTGTAAATTGTAGGTTTTATCAACTTTTAAGGTTACAGCAGGTTAGTAAAATGTATCCATCTGTCTAATGGGGAACAAGGGTGTTCTGTGGCCATAGTATATATGGCCACCTAGTATAGGGTCGAGGGAGAGGGGTCCACCATGTACATGGAGGATGGGATATGAATGAGCCATGTAGCTCCAATCCTCAACCTAAAAAAGTTTAGCCCACTGCCCTTCATCCCTCCCTTGTCTGACTCGCATGGTCCAGGACGCCAAGATATGGCAGTCCAGCCTCCTCATACCATAGAATTGATTTATATGTTCTTGTGCCTTTGGGCAAATTACTGGCAAATTTTTACAAATTTTGTCATTCGGCACAATGCATTGTCGAAGTCGTGGTGTTATTGATGTGGTTCTTCCAAGGTGTTCATCATTTTGGTGGAAAAATTAGTTCTATCTGGGTCGGTGGCTCCATACAAAGCTTCTGAGTCAGATGTGAACAGAGCCTAACCATGTTGGTGCACTGTCTTGGTGGCTATGCTGTAAGTCAAGTCAAAGACCCTTCCAATGGTGGTGATATCGGCCAAACCTTAAATTTTATATCTTTTGGCATATTTTTGTCTCCATGGCCTTTAAGGGTTTTCCAGGATAGAACATTTATTGTCTATCCTTGGGGTTAGGATAGCAGCTGGACCTGGTTGTCTTGAGATGTATTACCCATACAAGTGTGGCCAAGCCTGGTACTGCATCACGACCAATTGATGGGCAGGTGCCAAGTAAAGCCTCTCTCTCCCACATGTCTCTGTTCATTCCAAGTGGTGTTCTGCTGAATGGTAGTCTTAGAAGTGGCGCCTCCACCATAGCTGGTCTATCCTAAGGATATGTCATCAGTGCTATACCCTGGAAGACGCATCTTTACTTGTCTCAGCTTCCTGGACTCTGTGGGTGATTTTAGGGGAGAGATAAAACAGATGCCTAGTAGATCGGATCCTGATTGGCGATCAAGCAAATTTCACGATCGGGATCGGCTGGAAAATGATCGGAAATTGGATTTTGAAATCTCAAGATTGGCTCAACCCTAAAAGTGACTTTTCCCATAGAGAAGCATTGACTAGGGTTGAGCGATCTGGATTGGAAAAGATCGGATCCCGATTGGCGATCGAGCAAATTTCACCATCGGGATCGGCTGGAAAATGATCGGAAATCTGATTCTAAAATCAATCCTGAAATCTCAAGATCGGCTCAACGCTAATTCCAAAAAGTTGTCTCTCTTTGGACCATTGTATCCGTTTTTGCTTGGAGTGTCCCTGTAAAGACCCCCACTTCTATAATACAGTTTGATTTATCCATATCATTGGCTTTTGGAAAGTGGCGAATTCTAGAACCAAGAGTAGACTCCAAAGTAAACCTCCATATTTTCCAAAAACATTGATAGTTGTGTCCCTTTAATACTTAAGGCGTAAGAGTTAGACTTTTTGTTTGATATATCCCGTAGATCTTTGCGGTTGGTATTCGGATGATCGGCCTTGTATCTGCAGGATCGGCATAATGGAAGTCATTTGAGCATCCCTTAGTCCTTACTCAGCATCCTGAGTTGAAGTGTTACTGTAGCCCCGGCGCTGAGAGCTGCACAAGCTCCAAACTTTAGACGATACAGCAGAGTCCAGAAGCATTAAAGATTTTTTTTTTTTCTTTCTCTTACGACGTGGAAGCAAAATGTATAGAGCGGCAGCAGGCTGGAGCCGTGTTCAGAGGGGTTAATTTAATTAGTGTTGATCAGGACTCCAGATGATGGTGATTTGATAAGGAATAATTTAGTACTTAACAGGCTTTTACATGCACCAACTCCATGTGGGAAGGTAAAGCAGCGAGCGCAAGATGAATATGCAGCTTTTTTTTTTTTTTTTTGTGCGAATGCCAGTGAGCTGGAAGAAAGCCTTCTAGCAGATGTACAGGCTTTGGGAATATCAAATATTGTTTTTTTTTTTTTTTTTGGAAATGCACAGGGCATCCCTTTTATTATAATTTTTTTTTTTTTTTTTTTGTAAATTTTTTTTTTCCAAGAAAATTATTTAAAATAAACAGCCCACTCCTCTTGCATCTTCTCTCATCTCAATAGATATGGCAATGGAATGAACATTCATGATCTGAATTTTCTGCATTATTAAAATATATAGAAAAAATATATAAAATAAAATAAAAAAATAATAATAAAATATAATTTTTTTTATAATATATTTAAAATATTTTTTTAATCTTGATTTTTATATTTTATTTTTAATTCATTACACAATTGACAACAGGAATATACTTTTATATTTTGCATATATATATATATATATATATATATATATATATATATAATTTTTTTTTAATTTTTTTTTTTTTTCATTCATTAGACATCTCACAACAGGGATACAATTTATTTTCTTTAATTAGTTTTATATACTCCTTCATTTTTATATTTTTTTATTCTATTTTTAATCCCTCACACAATTTACAGGGGTAGGAAAATAATAAACGGACCCTAGATTCACATGAACGAGGGGGCACCCATTTTCACGGATCCCCTATATATAGTTCAGTGTAAGAAGGGATCCTTCAAAACGGCCAAAAATAGGACACAGCTTAGATTTTGATGGTCCATGACAAAATGTGAATAGTCCCCAGTCACTGTCCTTGAAATTAATGCTGCCATATGACGTCTGTTTTTTTTAAAATTTAGATTGTAAACCCCATATAGGGCTCACAATGTACATTTTTCCCTATCAGTATGTCTTTGTAGAATGGGAGGAAATCCACGCAAACACGGGGAGAACATACAAACTCCTTGCAGATGTTGTTCTTGGTGGGGTTCGAACCCAGGACTCCAGCACTGCAAGGCTACAGAACTAACCACTGAGCCACCGTGTTGCCCAACGTCTGTTAAGACTAACCTCACTCGGTCATCATTGACTGTTGTGTGAATGTAGCCTAATTTTAGACTGCCATATATCCCAAAAATCCACTCGCCCACTGCAAGACCAGAAAGAGGCAACAAAAGTTTCATATTTTATTTTTATATAAATGATTCTATCTATTCTATATCAGTGCAGTCATGTATTATTGTGATTGATATTGTATACTGATCACTGATGACATCATCGATCCGACCAAGTCCTCATGTAAACGACTGTGCAGTGTATGGGCCAGTGAGAATGGCGCAGATGACACGTGAAACACTACGGCAGTGTATGAGCCCATAGAACTCAGGCTATCAATAGTTCATAGTGATGTCATAATTAGGGTTGAGCCGACGTTCAGATTTCAGGATCGTTTTTAAAATCCGATTTTTCGATCATTTTCCAGCCAATCCCGATTGTTCAACCCTAGTCATAATATAAAAATGGATTCGGCTGACAACATGGCCGCCTCCACTGCAAATAGACGTTCCATGTTCGCTGTTCTTGACAATGACCTTTTCGCTATTTTCTTGACATCACTGTGCATTTTTACTTGTGTATTGTGTCGCTCTGATTTTTATTTTTTTTTTTCATTTTTTTTATTTCCTGCTCCTTTAGTTGCTAAACAAACCTTGGCGAGTATGGCTCTGTTACTACGACTAGATTGTAACTAAGATAATATGATACACAAGAAATTCTGAAAATAAAAAAAATTATATATATATATATATATATATATATATATATATATATATATATATATACTGATTGCCCCAATCTTTATGTAGCAATAATATCATATCTAAAAAAAAATTATTTCCATGATGCTGTTTTCATTGTAATTTTTTTTTATTTAAAAAAAAAAATATATATATATAATTTTTTTTTTTTTTTTCCTTGTAATTTTCCCACAATCAGGCTAAATTAATTGTGGCATTATTGAATAATAATAATAATAATAATAATAATAATAATAATAATATAATTATTATTATTATTATTATTATTATTATTATTATTTAATACACACACACACACACACACACACACACACACACACACACACATACAGTCCTATGAAAAAGTTTGGGCACCCCTATTAATCTTAATCATTTTTAGTTCTAAATATTTTGGTGTTTATAACAGCCATTTCAGTTTGATATATCTAATAACTGATGGACACAGTAATATTTCAGGATTGAAATGAGGTTTATTGTACTAACAGAAAATGCGCAATATGCATTAAACCAAAATTTGACCGGTGCAAAAATATGGGCACCTCAACAGAAAAGTGACATTAATATTTAGTAGATCCTCCTTTTGCAAAGATAACAGCCTCTAGTCGCTTCCTGTAGCTTTTAATCAGTTCCTGGATCCTGGATGAAGGTATTTTGGACCATTTCTTTCTACAAAACAATTCAAGTTCAGTTAAGTTTGATGGTCGCCGAACATGGACAGCCCGCTCTCAAATGATCTGAAAACAAAGATTGTTCAACATAGTTGTTCAGGGGAAGGATACAAAACGTTGTCTCAGAGATTTAACCTGTCAGTTTCCACTGTGAGGAACATAGTAAGGAAATGGAAGACCACAGGGACAGTTCTTGTTAAGCCCAGAAGTGGCAGGCCAAGAAAAATATCAGAAAGGCAGAGAAGAAGAATGGTGAGAACAGTCAAGGACAATCCACAGACACCTCCAAAGAGCTGCAGCATCATCTTGCTGCAGATGGTGTCACTGTGCATCGGTCAACTATACAGCGCACTTTGCACAAATAGAAGCTGTATGGGAGAGTGATGAGAAAGAAGCCGTTTCTGCACGTACGCCACAAATAGAGTTGCCTGAGGTATGAAAAAGCACATTTGGACAAGGCAGCTTCATTTTGGAAACAAAAATTGAGTTGTTTGGTTATAAAAAAAGGCGTTATGCATGGCGTCCAAAAAGAAACAGCATTCCAAGAAAAACACATGCTACCCACTGTAAAATTTGGTGGAGGTTCCATCATGCTTTGGGGCTGTGTGGCCAATGCCGGCATCGGGAATCTTGTTAAAGTTGAGGGTCGCATGGATTCCACTCAGTATCAGCAGATTCTTGAGAATAATGTTCAAGAATCAGTGACGAAGTTGAAGTTACGCCGGGGATGGATATTTCAGCAAGACAATGATCCAAAACACCGCTCCAAATCCTCAGGCATTCATGCAGAGGAACAATGACAATGTTCTGGAATGGCCATCCCAGTCCCCAGACCTGAATATCATTGAACATCTGTGGGATGATTTGAAGCGGGCTGTCCATGCTCGGCGACCATCTAACTTAACTGAACTTGAATTGTTTGTCCAAAATCCCTTCATCCAGGATCCAGGAACTGATTAACAGCTACAGGAAGCGACTAGAGGCTGTTATCTTTGCAAAAGGAGGATGTACTAAATATTAATGTCACTTTTCTGTTGAGGTGCCCATACTTTTGCACCGGTCAAATTTTGGTTTAAGGCATATTGCACATTTTCTGTTAGTACAATAAACCTCATTTCAATCCTGAAATATTACTGTGTCCATCAGTTATTAGATATATCAAACTGAAATGGCTGTTGCAAATACCAAAATATTTAGAACTAAAAATGATTAAGATTAATAGGGGTGCCCAAACTTTTTCATAGGACTGTATATATATGAAGAGCTCAACGGAAAAATGGCCTAAGTCCACATTTTGTCATATTTCAAATTATTACCTAGAAAGCTTCTTTGTACCTCGTTCTATGCATTGGGTTTACAAGGTACCTAGGATTAATGACCTAAGTCCATATATTTCAATGCAGAAGAATTTACATTCAATGGAATAATGGCCTAAGTCCAATACAAACTTACTTACTTCACTCTCGTTGGTCATTTTTTCATTGAAATCGTGACTTCCGGTCTGTTGTTTATATTAGTGTAAAAACTTTGTCTTATTGTTTAAAAGGCTCTAAATCGACTTTTGCACATATTTAGCACCGAAAAGGGAGGCAGGTAATTATTATTCTTCATCGTTTAATAATTTTTACGGTATATTTGACGATATTAGCATAAGATTGCACTTAAGCCGACTGCTGCGGCAACCATAAAGATACGTGTGCTGTAGCGCCTTCGATGTGTAAGCCATATTTAAGATGTGCCTTTATTTCTGTTATGCAATTATTATTATTATTATTATTATTATTATTATATAATAAATAATAGTAGTAATTAATTAATAATATTAAATAAATAATATATATATATTTATACATGAAGCTGCAATTTTTTTAATAAATAATACAATTTATGATTAGGATTAACGGTGTTCATTAGCTGATTACATTGGATAGATATATTCCACAATAATGCCCGTTTGCTTTAGGCTAAAACTTTAAATTTCGTTTTTCTCACAATATTGATTTTTGGACTTAGGCCATTTTTCCGTCGAGCTCTTCATATATATATATATATATATATATATATATATATATATATATATATATATATATATATAATATTTTTTTTATTTTATTTTTTTTATTTTTTGTATTTTATTTTAATTTTTAATTTTTTTAATGAATTAGTTAATTCGAAATCAATTCCCATTTCTATATACGATCACTCCTATAGCATCGCCTGTCAATAAAACAACTATAATAGCTAGATAGTTTAAAAAAAAAAAAAATCCAGCCTTGACCAATTTTCACTGGACAATCCATATGGGAATTCTTGGCACAGGAAATGAAATAATCTAATGGTCGTCTTTGCTATTCACTGACCACACTGGCAGAATTGACTAACTGCATATGAATGGCGGATAATCTTAATTGATATTGAATTGAGCGCATGGTGAAAGAATGCTGTCATGTAATGTTCAGGCCAGACATATAGGAGGACCCGTCCGTCTTTCCCAGGACAATTCCTTACATAGGCCGTACACGGACTGGCTGTGGGGCTTTTCTACGCCGCTCATTTCATATTTTTAATCCTATAACTGTTACGAGCAGACGACGTCTCTCTGTGTAATATCTTTCTATAGATGTTCGTAGGATTTTTTTTTTATAAGCACGAAAAAGTAAAAAAAAAAACCTAAAGCTCTGACATCATAAGTCACAGAATAAACTGAAATAATTCCTGCTGAACTGTAATACCAGACAGGCCCTGAGAATGGGAGTGGCGCTGTTTTGGAGAAGAAAGTGATTTATAATCCTGGATGACTTTTTTTAAGCGTCATGGCTGAGCTGTGTGTAGAACTTGTACAGAGGTGCACGGTCCTTGCCATATTATGAGGCAATGCTTCGAGGGTAGAAATGCTTTGTAATGTGGAAGCTGATGGAACGAAGTGTGATTGTGTTTTGGTTTTGCTATGTGTCGTCATAGAGGCTTTGTGGACTCTGCCATGTGCTGCCACCCATGGGACCCGCTGTCTGCCACTGTACAGGCTCTGCTGTGTATTTCAGTTCAGGCTACATAGGTACTGCTGTGTATTACTTTCCAGGCTCCATAGGCTCTGCTGTGTACTGCAGTTCAGGCTACATAGGTACTGCTGTGTATTGCAATAGAGGCTGTATAGGCTCTGCTGTGTATTACTTTCCAGGCTCTATAAGCTCTGCTGTGTATTACTGTTCATTCTGTATAGGCTCTGCTGTGTATTGCAGTTCAGGCTGTATAGGCTCTGCTGTGTATTGCAGTTCAGGCTGTATAGGCTCTGCTGTGTATTGCAGTTCAGGCTGTGTAGGCTCTGCTGTGTATTGCAGTTCAGGTTATTTAGGATCTGCTGTATATTGTAGTTCAGGCTCCATAGGCTCTGCTGTGTATTATTGTTCAGGCTGTGTAGGCTCTGCTGTGTATTGCAGTTCAGGCTGTATAGGCTCTGCTGTGTATTGTAGTTCAGGCTGTATAGGCTCTGCTGTGTATTGCAGTTCAGGCTGTATAGGCTCTGCTGTGTATTGCAGTTCAGGCTGTATAGGCTCTGCTGTGTATTGCAGTTCAGGCTCCATAGGCTCTGCTGTGTATTATTGTTCAGGCTGTATAGGCTCTGCTGTGTATTGCAGTTCAGGCTGTATAGGCTCTGCTGTGTATTATTGTTCAGGCTGTATAGGCTCTGCTGTTTATTGCAGTTCAGACTGTGTAGGCTCTGCTGTGTATTACTGTTCAGGCTGTATAGGCTCTGCTGTGTATTACAGTTCAGGCTGTATAGGCTCTGCTGTGTATTGCAGTTCAGGCTCCATAGGCTCTGCTGTGTATTATTGTTCAGGCTGTGTAGGCTCTGCTATGTATTGCAGTTCAGGCTGTGTAGGCTCTGCTGTTTATTGCAGTTCAAACTGTGTAGGCTCTGCTGTGTATTACTGTTCAGGCTGTGTAGGCTCTGCTGTGTATTGCAGTTCAGGCTGTGTAGGCTCTGCTGTGTATTACAGTTCAGGCTGTATAGGCTCTGCTGTGTATTGTAGTTCAGGCTCCATAGGCTCTGCTGTGTATTGCAGTTCAGGCTGTATAGGCTCTGCTGTGTAATAGTGTTCAGGCTGTATAGGCTCTGCTGTGTATTGCAGTTCAGGCTGTATAGGCTCTGCTGTGTATTGCAGTTCAGGCTGTATAGGCTCTGCTGTGTATTGCAGTTCAGGCTGTATAGGCTCTGCTGTGTATTGCAGTTCAGGCTGTATAGGCTCTGCTGTGTATTAGAGTTCAGGCTGTATAGGCTCTGCTGTGTATTGCAGTTCAGGCTGTATAGGCTCTGCTGTGTATTGCAGTTCAGGCTGTATAGGCTCTGCTGTGTATTACTGTTCAGGCTGTATAGGCTCTGCTGTGTATTGCAGTTCAGGCTGTGTAGGCTCTGCTGTATATTGCAGTTCAGGCTGTATAGGCTCTGCTGTATATTATGCTCCGCTTTGTACCACCTTACTAGTTTTGTTAGCTCCGTTCCATGCCTCTATTTAGGTTCCGCTGCTCTTCCATGTGCCCTAGTTCAGGCTTCACTAGGTTCTGCCCTTTTAGGGTCTCCTTGTAAACTGACATTTGGCTGTAATATAGATCACTTACAGAAACGTATCCGAGCTGTAATGTTCTTTGTCACAAAACCGCCAGCTGATCTGTATGGAAATCCTGGAGCACTTCTGTTTCTCGCAGTTCCTATTTGACTGGCAAACACTTTGCTGTTATTACTCCTTTGGAGATCTGCGCGTATTATCTGCACCGAGCTTAAAGCCGCCTTGTATTTGTGCACATGAACTACTGACGTAACGTCATTATGTTCTTAAGTGTCAAGTGAGGATCTTAGAGCCTTAAACCCCATAGCCTGAAGGCTGTCTTTAAACCTGCCTGCTCACGGGGCATTCTGCATCATTAAAGGGGATGTCTGAGCTTGTTACACAAATAATGCCTTTATTTTTTTAAATTATTGACGCCATTTTTTATTGAAACTTTGAGTCCTTGCTGTATGGACTGTATGGCCAGTGATGCGGAGCGTGTGCATTGTATAGGAGCAGCGTGTGCACTAAACCTATTGCACACGATTGTGCTTTGTCAGTGCGTCAGCCGTGTTTATAACAGATCACGTACAGACCCATTCCTTTCTCACGGTCCCATAAACATAACCATGTATTATCAAGGGGTCAGTGAGAGGGGGCCTGGGGGCAAAAGTCAGAGACCGGTCCTATTCGTGTCTGTTTGGGTTCATGGAATCTATGGTCTCAAACCCTGACTGGTCTTCAATTGATGACTTATCCTTTTAAATCAATGCAAGCACTGTATCCGTAATGAAATGACTCTGCTGACTCTGTCCAAATCTATACAACAAAGCTTAATAGTGAAATTAGCTGCTGGGAAATAGGAAATGTCAATGCATTAAAGTTTTGCAATTTTTTTTTCCCCCTTCTAGTGGCTTTTCACGGCGTCCCTTTGAAAATTAAGAAAGAACCCCACAGCCCCTGCTCTGAACTGAACACCGCATGCGGTCAGGAACAGCCTTTTAAGTTCAGCTATGGAGAAAAGTGCCTGTACAATGTCAGGTAAGCGCTGCAATCCGGGAGACGCCAAACAGAAAGTTGGCTTTGGTTTTTTGGGGTTATTTTTTGGTTTGTTACTTTGGAGAACACCAGTAGAAACTTTAGGGCAAATTTTCGACAGTCCACTCCCCCGGTGGAAGATGTGTGTTTCACCAACACCAATCTGTAGCCTAGTCTTATTGCCCTCTTCCTATTGGGATCACATGGACATGAACAGTCAAGAAATTTTATGGACCCCTGGCGATTTAAAAAAAAAAAAAAAAAAAAAGTTTTTTTTAATTTTATTTTTTACATATTTTTTAATTTTTTAAAAAAAATAATATTTAAAAAAAAAAACCATAAAATTCCAGATCAGCCTGCAGACTTGTGTTCTTGAGCCCAATGGATGATGGTTAATGCAGACGAGGCAGATGAATTCACAATCGTCTTCTAAAAATATGAAGACACCTTTGTAATTTACGGGTCTTTCTCGGTGGCGGCTGTCTGATTTATGGGGCTGTTTTGGGGCCTCTTGGCTCTGCCGTTCCCTTTAGATGAAAAATAATGCTTTTCAGCAGAAGTGTTTACAGGGCACTTTTTAACCTTTGCTTTTTTTCCCCTTACTGTAATGCATTTTTGTTTAGCATAGACCAGACAGGCTTTTAAAGTGATTTACATTGCGCTGCTCGTCCAGCGGAGAATGCATTGTGACTCGTAGGTAGGCACCATCGGCGATCACGTGATTCTCCTTCAGCTGCTATGTAAATACGTCTAATGTAACAAGGACATCTGTTACTTTATAGCCTGGTAAAGTTGCTTATTTTTCCCTTCTACCAAAATCGCCCCCCTCCTCTTACAATAAAAAATCCCTGGTAATCGGATCCAGCCTTTTGTTGCCCCGGATCTCCCAGGACATCTTTTGTTAGAAGTGTCTGACGATACACCAGGGAGCTTCTTTTATAGCTGCCTTAGATTGTGGGGGATTCTGGCAGAGTGTTCGGATTTCCTGCAGCACTCCTACAGGTGGAATGAAGTATTGCAACATTGTCATTAAAATCAATGAGTTGTCTCTGTATGGATGGACATACTGGGACCACTACTGCAAAAGACCTCGCAGCCACGCCACTCCAGCTAGTAGATGAAAAGTCACTCTATTATATCCGAATTCTATAATGGGACACTTGGAAATAAGTTTTCTTAAAGGGGTGGTTAAGCTTTTACTTCCTCCCTGGTTCCATTTTGGATTCTGCTATGGTTCCGACCCTGCGTTATGTCACTGAGACCAGCCTGAGTCGCTCCGCTTGCTCCTACCTTTGCCATGTTCATGTGTATATACTCTACCATGCGGGCTGGCGGACCAAAGCATTGTAATTATACTAAAGGGGTCTTTACCGTTTGTTTCCAGTATTGAGAATGAAAGAGTTACTTTTTTCGCTGGTTATAGAATGCTTGTAACACAACTATTCTGCCACTAGAGGCGCTGCTCTATTGCACTCAAACTATTCCATGCTAAGTATGATGTTCTCTGTAAGATGATCATTGATATCTATTGTTGTTATACAATTTCTTCCTAGTGCCTATGATCAGAAACCACAAGTTGGAATGAGGCCCTCTAACCCCCCAACCCCTTCAAGCACTCCAGTGTCCCCACTACATCATGCATCACCGAACACAGCACAGAATCCTAAAGCAGAACGTCTCTTTCCTACACATCTTCCACCATCCCAGCCGATCCCAGACAGCTCCTACACAATGGACCACAGGTAAGTTAATGCTGATCTTCCATGGACCATATAGCCATGTGTAAAGTTGGGGTTCCTTATGAGGCTTTGCTGGGGAAGGGGGAACTCTGAGCTATAAGAGGTCCTAGTGATCCGTACCCTGCTCATATAGGACAGAATCTTCCATTTGATAGCTCCAATGTGATCTTTAATGCTATTAAGAAGGCTCACAACCCAACATTTCTAGCTTACGAGAAATTTTTGCAAATTTTTTGGAAGAGGGCCACTTAAATGGGTCGTCTGCTGTGGGCAGATTGATACCTAGAGGAGTTTTGGTTGGGCATGTACCAATGGGAATCGCCAAGCCACTCTGCTTTTACTAGGGTAGTAATCTAGAAAACTAGTTTTGACCCCTTTGTCAATGGGCATTACTTTTTTTTAGTAGACCAAGTTGATTGGAGAATCCCCCATAGAGATGAGCTGTAGTTAGCCCAACACAAAGTGTTCCGTTCTTCTGCAGTGCCACTGCTGGTGAAATGAAGAATTACAGTTGAAATCAACAGACTTCTATGTAAGGTCTTCAGTCTCTGGGTCCTCCAGAGAGAAGATTCTCTCTGTAGCCTTTCTCTAGTACACCCCCGCTAGATCCTCCACAGTGGGACTCTTTATGGCTCCTCTACTGGAGGTCCCAACTGGAGGACTCTTACAATTACGTTGGTGAGGGTAGTGTTGACAATGGTTTTAACATCAAGAATCCAAGAAAGTAAATTGAGCCATCTGTGTCTATGTCCGGGCCGTCATTGGCGTTTCGTTATCCCTATAGTCTTACACTAGATGGAAATTGGACGTCTTTTTTTTGTATATAGGTTTTGCATTGCAAATGTCTCTAGCGCCGGATAAAATGCTACTAGGCTGCTCGCTAATGGTTTGGATTCACCTTGGCTGGAGGCAGCTCATGTCAGTGTCAGGCCCATTGCAAAAAAATAACATCTCTCTCTCCGGCCTCTTGATTTGTTGCAGCCCGTTCTTGCCGTCCATAAATCCAGGGTGCGCTTGTGACCTTCAGTGGATAACGCTGAGGAATCACTTTGATTATCTCGCATTGCACCTTTAAAATACAATCACACAATTAACCTTTGGCTGCGGAGCTTCGAGAGTTTCTTTCCTTCCTTTTGCAAAATGGATTTGTTTTATACCGTCTAATAAAAAAATTGGCTTGACAATTTAAGGAGTGTCTCCGGAGCTGGCAAGAGCCGAGACAAAAATATGTGCGAACTGCTATTATGTGCTTTAGGATCATTTCAGAGGTGAATCTTTTTTCTTTCTTTTTTTTGTCCAAGGTTCCTTCGTTTTGCTTATTTTTGGATATTTTTGGTATCTTAATCAGGTTTTATCTCAATGTCCGTACAAGTTGGCCCAGAGTTAGACTCTTACCTTTTCAGGCTTCCAAAAGTGACACAAAAAAGTCCAGAAGTGGACCGTCTGCAGTTACGTCAACAGAGTCTTAAAAAAATCTCTAGAACCATTTTCTAGATCTGTTCTTTAAGGATTGTAAAAACATGGCTGCTTTCTTCTAGAAACCTTCCACACTTTGTATCTGGTTTTACATCTTCACTCCCATCAAAGACGGAGCTGCAGTACCACACACAACCTGTGGATAGATGTGGAGCGGTCAGCCATGTTTTTGTCATCCTATACAATCCCTTTAAGAGAAATCCGCTAGGGATTGGGGAACACCCGTGTAATTTTTTCAAAACTTAGCAAACTTTTTTGGTCTACATGACTAATCGAAACTTCTTCTGGGATGATGAAGATCCTGAGATCTTCTATCCATGGCTGATATCCAAGTTATGTCTTAAAGACTGGCCAAAGGCGATCTCCCAAATCTGCGCTCTTTGACGGAGAGGGAGGCAAACCCAGTGCCTTACAAGTCTGGCAGTACTTTATCTCCTGGTAGAACAGATGGATTGGGCCTGATGAAGTCCAGTCTTTGGTCCTCACTTCCCCAGTTACTGCCATCAGGTGATGTTCGGGAGCCCCCCATAAACATTCAACTTTTAGTGCCCATGTGTAGGACATTCTAAGCCTTGGACAGCCGAAAAACTTAGACAAAGTTCTAGATTGACAATCCTCCCCCCGACAGAGACTCAAAATAGAGAAAAGTGTCTCTCCAGAGAAGTTGTCCTTTAGCTATTTGATATTCAAATTTTTTTACAAATAATAATTGAATTCATCGTCAAGGTTTTAATTTTATTCATTTTTCACCAACCAGGTTTCGCCGGCAACTCTCAGAACCGTGCAATTCGTTTCCACCGCTTCCTACGTTGCCAAGGGAAGGCCGACCCGTCTACCAACGACAAATGTCCGAGCCAAGCATCCAGTTCCCTCCTCAAGGATTTAAACAAGAATATCACGACCCAGTGTATGAACACAGCACTATGGTGGGCAATGCCCCCAACCAGAACTTCCCTCCACCTCTTATGATTAAGCAGGAACCTCGAGATTTTGCTTACGATTCAGGTAAATATCAGAGTCACTTTTTGTAAATTTATGGTCACGTTTTTGGTTTGTGTTTCTGTTAATGCTTCGGAATTTGAGTCCACTGGAGGAGTCTCTGGTTGGCTCCACATGAAATATCTAAGTTGATAAGAGAAGTGATTGTATCTTCTGCTAAAAGTTGGATGGACCTTACAGTCCCGTTGACCAACCTTGCTCACAATGAATCTCTAGTAGGGTTGAGCAATCGGGATCGGCTGGAAAACGATCGGAAATCGGATTTTAAAATAGATCCTGAAATCTCAAGATCGGCTCAACCCTAGTCTTGAGTAGAAGGTAGAATACCGAACACGGCCGGCCTTTCCATAGTTGGGGAGTGGAAGAGTTGCGTCTTATGGATTATGTGTGCGGGTCACTTGTCGGAACACTTTATCAAATGTTTTTGGAAAAATGGAACAATGAGATCTGGATATGAAAAAACAATGATAGAGTTGACCTTCAAAATAAATTAAGGTCATAGGTTGACCATTTTGGTTGTTGCCGTTCAGATCCAGGTCTCTATGCTCCTATATGGTTACAAGAGAGAGTTTGGATTTATCGGACCAATATTTCCACTATTTAGGGAATTTTTATTTGGGTTATTTCCTAATACACAATGATGATCCTTCCATAGGTCGTGTTGCTTTAAAGGTGTTTTCGAGAAATTTGGTATTGATGATCTATTGTTATCAGACTGGTGGAGTTAGACTCCCAGCACCCTCACCGATCAGCTGTTTATAGGGTTAGACTCCCGACAACCCCTGTCTGTAGCACTCTGCTTGGTGCTGAAGCTCCGTCCCATTCAAGTGAAGAACTAAGCACAGCCGCAACAGAATGTATGGTACGGTGTTGGGTAATGGAAAGGCTACAGTGATCTCCCAAGTGTTCTAGATCCTTCAAACGGTTCATTGCTAGGGGTGTCCGGAGTCCGTCCCCCACCATGGTTGCATTGTTGACCTATCCATAAAAAAAATTAGATAAACAAGTGCAACTTCACGGCTTTCACGATTTCTGTATTGATGAACTATCCTTAGGGTTATCAATATGTTTTCGGTGGGGTCCAACACTTTTGCCCCCATTGATCATCTGGTTGAAGAGACTACACTATTTGGGTGAACTCCATGGCTTCTTCTGTAAGCACTAAGCACAGTATACTACTTATCATATGGGCTGTGCTTGGTAATTACAGCTCTGCACCATTTACTTAAATGGAACTGAGCTGCAGCTGTATGATGTGACGTCAACAGCTGATCAGCAGGGGACCCAGGTATAAGGTGAGAGGCTGCAGTATTGGGGTGAGCGCTATGGCTTCTTCACTGAATACCAAGCACCGCACTCTCCATATTGTATCGGCTATGCTTGGTATTGCAGCTCAGCACCATTGACTTGAATGGAACTGATCTGCGGTGGTACCATGTGACATCAACGGCACTGGCTGTAGTTGGAGGCAGCACCAGACACAACCCTTGAGCAGGCGTACGACTGTATAGGGGAAGAAGCCGCCATGTAACATGCCTATGAAGTCGGAGAAGTGGATACAAAGTCTGGCAATAATTCTACAACACTCTTCTCTTATCTCCACTGTGTTTCTAAAAAAAAATTAAAAAAAATATTTCAACTTTTTTTTAAAAAAAATTTTTGATTCCTAAAGGGCTAAATGCCACCATAGCTTATTTCCAAGAGCCTAGAGTCTTCCTTCTATAAATACAGAGAATATCACCATAAGGCCAAAACAAAAAAAAAATTTCAAAAACAAAATAAAAAATTCCTGATTGAATTGTCGTAGCTTTCCTATAATGTTGCGGGCGCAACACGAATAAACACACATATCATTGAGATGGAGAGTTACAGTAAGTGCTACTGTCTGGTTATTTGATTTGAGAATTGTGCAGTCTGGATTTACTCTTTGTGCATTAGGAGAGGTCACGGGAACGCAGGCTGCATCTTAAATCCGTAATGGACGTTCTGGAGATGGTCTTAAACCAATCACATAGGTTTTAGCCATGACTGATTGATCTCCAGGGGGGCCGCCTTTGTCAGCGCTGTCTTACATGAATGGTCCTTGTATAGCTCAGAGCTTCATTCATAAAGTCAAACCAGAAGGTTGGAAGGAGGAAAAAAAAAAAAATTCTCGGAGCGGTTCAATAATCTCGAGCTGGAAGGTTTAAAGTTCCATCAGCTGTTCTGCTTGCCAGATAACTTCCAGCAATGATTAATGTTGGCGGGCTGTGCCAGTATGTTGTATGACTCGGTTTTATGGGCTCCGTGTGTACCGGATATGCACAGATGTACAAAGCCGTGTTCTTGACTGAGAAAGATTAAAAAAGAAATACTCTGTTGTGAATTCCATTCAACTTTTTTTTTTTTTCCAACCTCCCGTGTACTGTGAGAAGCCGAGCCAAAGCCGAGCGTTAGCGATCGTGTAGCCAATGCTTGCAGGGATCTGTGCACACGCAGCAGAAAAAAACCCTGGAACCAAAAATATTCCTACAACAAATCTGCTGCAAGTAAATATACCCTTAAAGGGGCTGCCCAGGATGGGTGGCGTATGTATCCCACCACTAGGGTTGAGCCGATCTTGACTTTTCAGGATCGATTTTTAAATCCGATTTCCGATCATTTTTCATTCGAACCCGATCTCGATCCCAATTCCGATCCCAATGCAAGTCAATGGGATTTTTTTTATTAATCGGAGATCGGATTTTAAAAACAATCCTATTCACTATACAGCATGGAATCTAACAATTGAACGCTTTAATTGTTAGAATCCACGCTGTGTAGTGAATCACTAAGTAGCCAGAGGATTTTTTTTTTAATCCTCTGGCTACTTAGTCCCCCCTGGTGTCCACTTACCTGCAGAGATGGCTGGTCCGGTGCCTGGTGTTCCTCTTTGCCTCACTGCCGCTCGACGCTGCTCTTCTCACCTCACTGCCGCTCCATGCTCTCCTAAGCCACAAGCCCCGCCTTCTTCCTAGCTCTTTAAACACTAACTTGGAAGGCGGGGGCAGCGAGGCAAAGAAGACCGAGAACACCGAGCACCGGAGCAGCCATCTCTGCAGGTAAGTAACTACTAGAGATGTTAGTTTAGTCTCCCATTAGAATGAATGGAGGCAGCCGGCGCGCAGGGGGTTAAGGCCGTGTGCCGGATGCTTCCATTCATTCCTTTGGAACTGCAGCGGAGTCTTCACACTGAGTATACACTCCACTCAGAATGAGCAGAGCTAATACTCAGTGTGAAGGTTAAAGAAAACATTGTGGGAAATAGTACCGATCTCGATCCCACCAAAAAAGATCGCATTTGAAATTCCGATCGTGATCGTGAAATTTTCTCGATCGCCGATCGGAATCCGATCTTTTCCGAATACAATTGCTCAACCCTACTGGAGACATCACTCACATACATCACTGGTTCCTTACCAGCGACTACTGAAGCCAATGATTGGTCGTTATGGTCATATGAGCTTAGCACTGGGACCAGAACTGGGCAACAAGTTGCCGGTGATAGATGAGGGTTTTTAGATACCCACCAAGGCCACCCTTGAGTTTGGAAAACCGCTTTAGACTGACCATGCACACATTTCTCTACTGTCAGGTGGGTGGTCCTGGGCTGGAACAGAGACAATCTGGGTCCACTCGCCTGACAGTAGAGGACCTAATTAACCTATTGGGAGCTGAAAACTAACCACACCAACAGCTCAGGAGTGGTGGGGGCTAGAGGAAGGATTCTAACGACAACAGAATCAATGAAGCGAGGCCTTTTGAAGGATTCAAAGAGATGGAGATGATGAAAGACTTGAAGACTATCAACAGAAATCAACAGAAATCTGTCTTCAGTTAGCTCCCCCTGGTGGTGGTTATGGCAGGAAGTATTTATCTTTTAGCTATATGGCTGTGCAATGGATATGAAGCTCTGGCATTAAAGATCACTGCATTTGTGCATTTTTCCACTGCTTAAAGTTGGAGTTCTACTTTATTTATACTTGATGTTTTCTCATTCTTGACCTCAACGGATGGGTGCCCATTCCAAAATGGTTACTAAGAGAAGTAATAACTGCCTTGAGCACTGTTTGACTCATTTTGGGGTGTAGGTGTAGAGGTCGTAGTTCCAGGCTCTGTTATTGGAGTTGTCTCATAGGCATCTATGACAAATATCAACATGGGGCAGGGGGAGGGTTGTTACAGATTACTTTTGGTGCCCCAAAGCCTTGAGTTACACCTCTACTTAAAAAGTGATTACTACTTCCCATCTCCATTCAGACACTAAGGGTCCTAAGGGATAGGTTGTTTGGAGTTGTCAACATTCCCATATAAACAAGGGAACTCATAGGGTCCATTCACACAGAGGTTTTTTTGGCGAGGATTTTGGCGTTAAAAATCCACGCGGGAAAAAAGCCTAGCGGAGAAGGGAACCCATTGAAGTCAATGGGAGGCTTTTTTTCCATGTGGATTTTCAGCGACAAAATCCTCACCAAAAAACTGTGTGAATGGACCCTTAATGTTAAGGGTAAGCTCACACAGAGATTTTTGGCCAGGATTTTGAGGCTGTATCAATGGAGCCGGCCAGGTGTTTTTTCTGGGAAAAAGTAGCGAGGTGCTCATTCTTCAGGCCGTTTTGCCTCGCGATTCGGCCTGAAGACACTCCCTCCTCCCGACTAGGTCCATTCATTGGGCCTAATCCCAAGTGGAGTGCGTGACTGGATGCTGGTGCACTGCATTCAGTCGCGGCTACCCGTATTTTGGGCGGAGCCCAGTGTGAACTTACCCTAACCCAACAAAACCAGATAAGAAACCCAGAAACGAGGCCACACCTCTACTGTTGCATCCCCAATACAAGACACCACCAGTGACTATGCGGCTTTGGAAGAGATCGGCCATCTTTCTCCAATCCTATCCAAGCCCTTTAAGAGAGGGTTGTTGTTTTTTTTCCCCTTCTCTTGCTTTTTTCCTCCTTTGGCTGTTGATCACATCCTTGTGCAAATACTTTTTTTTTTTTCTCTCTGAGCATTTCCATGCACAAAGTGCGCATAATTTGACCTTAACGTTGCGAAGCACAGGCTTGTTTTTATTTTTGTAACTTCATGTACTTGCTTTCATTTTGCCTTAATTAGTTTCTTGGCAGTCTCTTCCAGCGTCTTTCATTCTCAAGTACCTCATAATAATTGTTTTTATTCAATATCTTTGAAAAGATG
This sequence comes from Leptodactylus fuscus, assembly GCF_031893055.1. Lineage (NCBI taxonomy): Eukaryota > Metazoa > Chordata > Amphibia > Anura > Leptodactylidae > Leptodactylus > Leptodactylus fuscus. The sequence goes on along the minus strand of NC_134268.1, from coordinate 217,887,549 downwards.
CAAACACAACCCCAGCAAAAGTTTAATTGTATTGTCTTATTTTTTTTTCATTTTTATTTATTTTCCAGGAACAAATTAAGGGTTTTCCTTTTTTTTTTTTTTTTTTTTTATTCTTTTTTAATGATTTTTTCTAATTTTTATTTTGATCTGTATTTTTGTTCTTATAGATTTTTTTTTTTAGATTTTATTCTTTCTTTCACTCTTTAAATTTATTTTTTTTTAAAGCACGGTTCTGTTTTGTTTTAAGTGAAATCCAAAATATCCGAAAATAACTGGTTATTTAACAACATATTTTTTTTAAAAAAATTTTGATGTTTTTAACTCTTTACATTATCTCTATTTTTTTTTTCTTTTGAAAATCCTAAAAAAAATTGCAATTCCAACTGTTGCCACTAGGCCTTAAATAATGTGTCACTTCCTGTCTCCTAAAAATGGACTATGGTCCATAAAGACAATGGGGGTGGATTTATTAAGACTGGAGCCTATTGATGTCCATGGGAAGTGTTTTTGTTGTGTGTGTGTGTGTTTTGTTTGTTTTTTTGTTTTTGTTTTTTGCTTGCTCTGTGACCTGTACACAGAGGGGATTAAATAACCCCTTGTAAAATTTTAATAACCCACCCCAAAAATTATTTAAAAAAAAATGTTGAACATAAACTTTTAGTTAATAATAATAAAAAAATATTTTCTAGATTCCTTTTTAACTTTTTTTTAAATTTTTTTATGGATTTTTAAGATTTTTAAATTCTCCAAAAATTCTTAAAAAAACATGTTGAACGTAAACGGTTAATAATAATAAAAAAATCCTTTTTAACATTTTATATTTTTTAGGAGTTTTTAACATTATTTTAATGTACATAACATACTATTTTAACAAAACGCTCCAAAAATTCTTTATAAATATGTTAAATGTAAACAGTTAATTAAAAAAAATCCTTTTTAACACTTTCTTTTTTCTTAATGAATTTTTAATACTTTTTCATGTGCATAACCTGTAAAATTTTAATGAAACGCTCCAAAAATTCCTAAAAAATAGGTTGAACGTAAACAGTTAACACTATTTATTTTTATGAATTTTTAAGGCTTTTTAATGTACATAACATGTACAATTTTAACAAAACGCTCCGAAAATTCTTTAAAAATTAGTTAATTAGTTTTATGAATTTTTAATTTTTTTTTTAATGTACACAACATGTAAAATTTTTAATAAAATTCTCCAAAAATTCTTTAAAAATCCATTTAACCTAAAACTTGATCTTCACCTAAAACTTGATCATCACGGTTCTTTTACCATCGATATAATTTTTATTACATTGTTTTAATCATTTTTCCTGCTTGACGTGGGTCTGTTTTGCTTCTATCAAGGCCACTCTAATGGCGTTCTGCCCCGGCTGTTAAATATGTGATGAAATCAATTCACATTAATCTGTTTTTCCCCATCCGACATAAAATTGGACAGGGAGAGAGTCTCTTGGAATTGCCTTTCTTTTGCTTTAGTCATGTCTTAATCACGGAGCGAGATACAATTAGTCTTTGGCGTCTTCTAATTGTTTGCTTTGAAGTCACCCTGTTTAACCGGTGCAAATAGTTCTGTGTTTTGTATCAACATTTTGTGCAGTTTGAAACTGTAAATGCTAAATTTCATTGATGTGACTGGTTATTAGATAAGGTAGAAATGGAAGCAGCCGGCAATTTAATTAGCGACTATTTTTCTGAGCAAGTCATTACTTTGATGAACCTCAGAGCAATGTTTATGGCTCCTAATTAACCATGTTAGTCATTTGATTGAATAATCACTTTAGAAATGTTTCGGCAATTTGATTAGGTCCTGACCCGCTCTTAGAGTCATAAATTAACAGATAGACCTTTCAAGACGTTGCAGAGGATTCTGGGAAATTTTTTATAAAAGATGGTGGAGTCTTCTCCTTTACAGATGTCCTACTTGATGGGACCCTTCTCTATAAAACTAAAAAACAGCCCATGGATTTCAGTGAGAGCGGTGTAATACTTCATTCCCCCTGTGGTGGCGCTACACTGCAGCAGGACAGATTTCCATCAGCTAATTCTCATGATAGTGGTCATCCGAAGTGAATAAACCCCTAAAATTATACATAATGGCCGATCCCCCGACTACTCCCGTTTCAACTTTTTCTGGAGGGTAAACCAGATCATAATGGGTTCGTTTTCCAAAAATGTCTACCGAAACCAAAACTTTTGGGGTTTGCTAGAACGAATCCACCATAGTTGATGATTATTATACTGTGGAGTCTTCTTGAGCTCCAGGGTACGATATCTGGAGGTCACATTTCCTAGACTTCACTGCAGTATGCGTTGGCACTCTGGTTTTCTTCCCAGGTTGCTCACTATGTCTTCTGTTCTGCAGGGCATTGGTCCCACCAGTGGTCACCTGTGGGGCATCAACGTCATCACGCTTTGACACTACAGCATTATCATGTACACTGTAGCATCAAAGTGTGATGATGTCAACCCCCTCGTGACCACTTAGGCCCAATCACAGGCTGGAGAGGTGATCTGGGGGGCGGAACACATGGAAGATGTCACGGGAAGACTCTGTGAAGATGTAAAAAAATGGTGGCTCTATTCTTGGCCTGAAGAGACCCCAAAGTATAACAATAACATTTGCACGGGGAACCTTGTGGAGTGACTCTCCCGAGGATTGCCCGTACTTCCTGTTTCCGTTTCACCACACAGGAAATGCCAGGAACTATCTGCTCAGCCAATCACTGACCTCAGGTTGACCATCCTTGGCCAGTGATTGGGCATTTCCAATAGGACCAGGGAGTAAAGATCAGCAGGGACCTGGTAAATGTTGGCATAGCAGTGCTGGGGAATCGGAGAGGTGTGTGTGTCTTTTTTTTTAACCCATTCTAGATATGTTTGAAAAGCAATATTTACCGAAGAACGTCTTTAGGTTTCTGACGACTTGTATCTAAGACTATTTTCTAGCTTTATAAGGCCATTATTGTTAGAACGCTGGCTCAGTATTTACCTAGTGTAAACATGGTAATCTTCTGTAAGAACATCGTATCCGCTGCCCAAGTCCAAATTTGCTCTACAAAAGTTTGGACAAGGTTGCGGAAGAACAAAAGCATGTTTGTGCCCGTGTCTATGGGAAGAGAGTACACTGTCATTATCCCCGTGATGGTCTTTGTTGCTTTATTCATACATAACATTGAAACCTTAGACGTCGGGTAAACCGATCCAGAATGACTTTACCGGGGAACAGATATTTCTATGTGCTCCACATGATGATTCATCTTCGCTATGAGCTTCATATAACTGTGTGGAAAGTTTTTGTTTTTTGTTGCTGTTTTTTAGACATTTTAAAGGGGTGTCCATCCAACTAAAGCTTAAAAATGCTATAAAGGTAGCAAAACTGACCTTGACCGAACATGACTGAACCTAACTGAACCCGACCAAACCTGACCGAACCCAACCTGACCGAACCCGACTAAACCTGACCAAACGTGACCGAACCCAACCTGACCGAACCCGACTAAACCTGACCGAACCCGACTAAACCTGACCAAACCTGACTGAACCTGACCAAACCAAACCTGACCGAACCCGACCAAACCTGACCGAACCGGACCAAACCTGACTGAACCCGACCAAAGCTGACTGAACCCGACCAAAGCTGACTGAACCCGACCAAAGCTGACTGAACCCGACCAAAGCTGACTGAACCCGACCAAAGCTGACTGAACCCGACCAAAGCTGACTGAACCCGACCAAAGCTGACTGAACCCGACCAAAGCTGACTGAACCCGACCAAAGCTGACTGAACCCGACCAAAGCTGACTGAACCCGACCAAAGCTGACTGAACCCGACCAAAGCTGACTGAACCCGACCAAAGCTGACTGAACCCGACCAAAGCTGACTGAACCCGACCAAAGCTGACTGAACCCGACCAAAGCTGACGGAACCCGACCAAAGCTGACGGAACCCGACCAAAGCTGACGGAACCCGACCAAAGCTGACGGAACCCGACCAAAGCTGACTGAACCCGACCAAAGCTGACTGAACCCGACCAAAGCTGACTGAACCCGACCAAAGCTGACTGAACCCGACCAAAGCTGACTGAACCCGACCAAAGCTGACTGAACCCGACCAAAGCTGACTGAACCCGACCAAAGCTGACTGAACCCGACCAAAGCTGACTGAACCCGACCAAAGCTGACTGAACCCGACCAAAGCTGACTGAACCCGACCAAAGCTGACTGAACCCGACCAAAGCTGACTGAACCCGACCAAAGCTGACTGAACCCGACCAAAGCTGACTGAACCCGACCAAAGCTGACTGAACCCGACCAAAGCTGACCGAACCCGACCAAAGCTGACCGAACCTGACCAAACCTGACCGAAGCCTACCACTCCAGACATATACTGACCCCAGCAATAATGTGACATGTGACCTCTACAACCAATCACAGACCTCAGTGTTGTTGCTAGTGGTCACATCTCCATGTTGACGTGCCATCGCTGACGACAAAAGTCTAAATGTAGTCAGGGCATGAAATGCCAATTCTGTAGTCTCTCAGTTTTACATATAGCAGTGTAACTATAGGGCTTGCTGCTAAATTTGACTATAGGTGCCCAAAAGCTTTTGTCGTGGTACCAAAATTGTTGTGTGTTTTATGGGGTCGGGGGAGGGGCTGTTACATTTTTTTTTTTTTTTACATCAGTTCCAAGAACTTGACAACATCTAATAAATTCCCAATAAATGAAGGATTCTAATAATATGTCTTTTATAGAATTTGGGGATCTGGCGTTCCCCTACAGAGCTCCTTTTACATACTAGATCATTTTCTTAGAGCCACCACTAGGGGGAGCTTCCGAAATAAGCAGATTCCTATCACGAGGAATGCGCACTGCACGATTAGCGATTCCTTGACCAAATTATTTCTACAGCGATAGCTGGTTGTCTTATTTTTAATTTATTATATTGCTATCATCATCATCATCATCATCATTTTACTTTTGCAAAAAAAATAAAATGTAATAACATTGAAGTTGCAAAGTATTATTTTTAAACCTATTTTCTAGTGTAAACTTCCAAGGTGAAAAATAAGCATTCATTAAATATTAATGAATTAAAAGAAAATAAAGTGAGAAAGATGCACACAAATAATAAAAAATAAAAATAAGAATTCACTTTTTTTTTTAAATCCAGCAAATTTTTGACACTTTTTGTAGCAGAACGTTCTGTTCATTTATTAAAGTAAGTAAATAAAATTACATTGAACTTAAACAGTGAACTTAAAATAATGAATAGTATAAATATTCACAAGTTTTTCGTTTTTTTTTGTTTTTTTTTTTTTTTAAGCACTGTTTCTGGTATAAAATAACATAAACATAAAAAAAAAGAAAATAAATTGAGAAAAATTTAAAAAATATTTATTTATTATTATTATTATTATTATTATTATTATTATTATTATTATTTATTATTATATTTTCTTAAAGCATTATGTATTTTACTCCTTTTGTAGTATAACATTCCAAAAACATAAAAAAATAGAAAATAAAGAGAGAAAAAGTACAAATAAAAAAATATTATTATTATTATTATTATTATTATTATTATATTTTTATGTATTTTACCCCTTTTATAATATAACCTTTCATTGTGAATTTTTTAATTAGTTTTTTAATATCCTCCTTTCCAATGTTGCTGCAGATTGCACCGATCACGGACCCATTGCACAGTAATAATGTAATTAATCAGAATAGATCAGGCGATGTGAATGGTGCTAGTTTTGGAGTGGGGGTTGGGGGGGGGGAGGGGTTACTAAGTGCTATTTAAAGTAAAGTGTGATTGCCGGAGCGCTGACCTTTACAAGGTTGATTATGCTGAAAGTTTGAGTTCAAGTGACTGTGTTAGATAAAATCAATGTTCTTCATATTCTGATTTCCTTTTGCCGGGCCACGTGCGTGTGTCTGGGAGACGCTAACCATGTGTTGACAGGTTTCCTTTGGCTGCGGCGCGTGTCCCTTTCTCTTACTCTTCTGTCTGCCGGCTGTCTCATTGATAACCTGCGCGCTTTCAATTCCAGACACTTCTTTGATTAGCATTGTCTTGTTTTTCCTTGCAGAAGTGCCTAGCTGCCATTCCATTTACATGAGGCAAGAAGCTTTCCTGGCACATCCCAACGGGGCCGAAGGTATTTCATTCTACAGCTGTTTTTATTTATTTATACCTTGTTGCACGCCGCGGCGACCAGGGATCGGTTTCAACTTCCGATTGACCTTTAGGTATTTTTTTTTTTTTTTTTTTAGGTTGTATGTTTGAGAAGGGCCCTCGACAGTTCTTTGATGACACCTGTGTAGTCCCAGAGAAATTTGACGGTATGTCTTCAGGATATAGAGTGATTTTTTTAAAAATTTTTTTATTGTGTGCGCTAGTTTGTTCAGCTCAGAAAATAATAGTTTGTGTGACCTCATAACATTGTGTGGTCATGCTGCAATAGAGTAAATAAAAAAGGTGGGCATTGGTGATTGTAGGCCATACACAAATACATTACTATTACAAGTGCTGCTCCTCGTGGGCGGGGCAAGAAATGTTTAGGTCTGTACTAAAGAGTAAGAAAACATGAAGTTGTCACTAATGTGGTTGAGATGTCACTAGGGTGGTGTTAGGTGACTAGTGTGGTAGCGGTGTGATGTCACTAGTGTGGTAGTGGTGTTATCCAGGTACTGAGCTCCTCTTAGGCAGTAACGTCACGTCAATTGGCCACATGACCATACCACAGCTCAATCTTATTTAAATGAATGGGGCTAACTGCACCATGGCCACATGACCAATGAACATGATGCTAATGCCTAAGAAGAGGAGGAGGAGCTCAGTATCCTAGTCCCAGATATCCCCTATCCTTAGGTCATCTGTTCAACACCAAAGACCCGTGCAGATCAGCTGGTTGAAGCAGTTCTGGCTTTCTGCTTTACGGACCATGTGTTATAATATGAATGGAACTGAGCAGCGACCAGGACAAGTTAATGGGACTGAGGTGCAATACCAAGTACAGCCACTATACAATGTATGGCGCTGTGCTTTGCTCTTTATGAAAAGACCACAACACTCGTCAGAATGCTGCAGTCTCTTCAAGTAACTGATCCAGCCCACTTGCCGATCTTCAACTGATAGCAAATCTTCTGGATAGGTCAGGGGAGAAAAACGATTGAGCAGGTTGAATCTTACATGCAGTCCTTTTATACTCAGGGTAGATAAACCATTCCCAGATGTGTCCCATTGGGCTCTCCCAGTCGGAACACATGCATGCTAGGCCAAGCTGGGAGTGCATATGTAGGAAGAGGCCAGGAGTAATAAACCAAGAAGCGAACAGCCAACCGCTCTTAAAGGGATATGTTTAATTGTAAGTGCTTTGATATATTCCACTTACGGACACCATATATAGGCCAATTTCTTTGTGATGGGTGACAGTACCAACCTTACCCTGTGTAATCGCAACATTCTCAATAGCAGGTCCTTGTTTTTCCTGTATTTTTGAGCACTGATTTGCATAGAGCGGCCGAACAGTAAAGGAAAGGGAGAAGGCCAGAGACGTAGCTGTGTTCTCGCTGGATGGCTGACGCACGCGGTTTTGCATATTTATCATCCAAGTCATGTACTTATGGATAAGCAGAGAAAACATTCAGGGTTTTTTGTGTCCTGAGCGTATATCATGTATATTATTATTGTCAACAACATCTGCAAAACTGCGCGGCCGCTTCTGCAACACCCAGGCCTGCAGCCAAGCGACAGCAACATTCCTGGCGGACTCTCTCCATTCTGTCAATGCGTTCTAAATTCAGGAATTTCGAGGGAATGTAGTACTACCTAGCTAGAGGACTGTGTGAAATAGCTCGCGTTTTAAAGGGCCACTCACCTAAATTGAGTAGTTACTATAACTGAAGCCTGTGAGGTGTACTGTCCCTTTAAGAAATGTGTTTATGAACCTGTAACAATCTTTGATATCTTTTGCAGGTGATATTAAACAAGAGCCGGGGTTGTACCGCGAAGGACCGACCTATCAGAGAAGAGGTTCACTCCAGCTATGGCAGTTTTTAGTTGCGTTACTTGATGATCCGGCCAATTCCCATTTTATTGCTTGGACCGGCCGAGGCATGGAGTTCAAGCTCATCGAGCCCGAGGAGGTGAGTGCTTCTTCAAGATGGCACTGACAATATAGGTAACAACTCTACGAGGATCCCAAATTTTAGCAGGCGGATTTCTAACCCATTGCTGGCCATGTTTTGCTGCTCTAGAAGTCACCTCTAGAAAAAGCAGCTTGCCACATATCGTCTCTGCAAAATAGAATCGTTTTCAAAAATAGATGTGGTAATAGTTTATTTTTGTCAATAAAATAAAATGAGTACAGAAAAGATAAATCCAAATCCAAATAATATTTGGTGAGAGTGCCCTTTGGCGGAGGAGTCCTGGAAGTGATGACATGGCCTCCATGAACCTCTGATCTCAACAGCCTACACTCACAGTAGATTAATGATCAGCAACAATTGCTTTTCTTAGATCATTGCTGATGTCTTTCCTCCTTGGCATTTTGCTTACAAACACTTGGATGCTGCAGACCAGCAAACTGCCAAAACTCCTGCTTTCTGGTTAGTTCTCCAAGATGTGTGGAATAACCTCCCTGCTGTGTTCCTTCAAAAACCGTCTGCAAGTGTACTCAGAAGAATTAATGGCAAAGGGCAAATATTGATAGGATTTAGAATTAATAATCAGCAAAAATTGCTTCTCTTAGATCATTGCTGATGTCTTTCCTCCTTGGCATTAGGCTTACAGCCTGGATGCTCCAAATCAGCAAACTGCCAAAACTCCTGCTTTCTGGTTAGTTCTCTAAGATGTTTGCTAAGTTCCTTAAAAAAAAACTATTTGTAAGGGTACCAAGAAAAATTAAAGGCAAAGGTCACACCAAATATTGCTAGGATTTAGGTTTCTCTTTCTTTATTCACTTCATTTTGGTAGTTGACCGAAATAAACTATTAATACTTCTTTTTCTGAAAACATTCTTACAATGCAGTATTTTTCCATACCTGCTTAAAACTTTTTCACAGTGCTGCAATACCCGTACTTGACCAGTACAGTACGGTATACTTATTCCTCCACAGTTAGTAAGTAAGAGGGTGTCCCTGGAGAGTGGTCGGGGGTCTACTACAATTGCACCAAACTATTCTATTTTCACTATATGTTTAAAATTGGAAAAAGTCAAATTTTCTCAAAAATTTAATTACATGGCTTGTGTATTTTTTTTCATAGGTGGCACGGCGATGGGGTATTCAGAAGAACCGACCCGCCATGAACTACGATAAACTTAGCCGTTCATTGCGCTACTATTACGAGAAGGGAATTATGCAAAAGGTGAGAGGTCGACATGGTGTCTTACAAGGGGCCGGACTTTGTTTATGGTTGGGTTCACAGGCTCCTTTAACATCGTAAAACCTGTAAATTTGTTCTTTCCTTCACTTCCATGTGCTCAGCCGAGCCTACTTGGCTTCCGAATGGGGTGAGGGGGATAAGCCTCAACTTTTGCTCAATGCTTGTCCCATGAGCAATGGCTGGGCAATGTGGTGGATCTAAGATGGCAATCCTTTTATTGTGCCTATTACATTGGCAACTACTGGTTTCCAGTTCCAAGGGAGTCTCAGTTTGATTTTGAGAATTCCACAAGTTCCACAAATAAGTCTGGCTACAATTTTCCAACTTAACGTCTGCCAGGTTATCAGCCAAAAAGATTACGATAAATTCTGAATTATTGGTCATCTCGTGGTTTATTGACCTAGCTCCCGTAAAACCGTAACAAAATTCAACTTTTTCTAAATTTTTGCAGTAAAAACTGAAAAACCTGTTAGATAACCCTTGTATCTGAATATACCCTTAGAAGATCTGTCTCCCCACACAGTGTATAATGCCCTATTCGTGCCCCCATAAAGTATAATGCTTTCTTTAGGGCTAGCTCACACGGGGGCAAGGAGGCGGATTTTGACAGAGGATTTCACCTTAAAATCTGCCTCCATACAATGGTGGTCTATGGAGACCACTAGCGTTCTTTTTTCCGCCAGCGGCATGTTGCTGATAGCGGAAAAAAGAAGCGAGCTGCCCTTTCTTCAGGCGGATTCCTGGCTGCAGCAACCTCTGGAGTCGGCCCATTCATTTGAGCCAACTCCGGAGGGGGAAGCCATGTCCACGACAGGCAGGTGGGTTTTGAAAAAGAGTGACGCAGCTCCCCACGCCACTCTTGGTGCCAAAATCCGCCCCACCGCCCCCCATGTGAACGAGCCCTTAGTGCTCATATACTGTATGTTGTCCCTTATATATATACCATATATTATTTCATAAGTGTTCTCTCAGTGGTCCCCAGACACCAGCTCAGAGAAGGAGAGGAGACCAAAGAGTGGTGTCTACTAGTTATGAGCGAATAGTATTAGGAACTCTAGTTTCGAATACCTCGCTCCATGGGAATGAATGGGAGCAGCCGGCGCTAGCGGCCGGCGCTGAACCCCTTCGCGATCGGCCACTCCCATTCATTCCTATAGGAGCGGAGGTATTCGAATCTAGGAATTGCTCCACACTAGTGTTTACTGAGAAGGATTCCCATTACATTCTGCCATGGGCACCACCGGTAGCCAATGTGTGCCCACTGCCGATGACGGTCGTCTTCATCATTGAGGAGAACGGAACCTGGCCAGGGTCAAAAAGTTGCCCCTTTTTGCAGTTTCTGTGGCTACAATGTGTGGCCTTTGATGAGAACGATGACTATAACATGACTCCTTCTGTATCTCTCCTTCTTTAAGGTCGCCGGAGAGAGATACGTGTACAAGTTTGTTTGCGATCCCGAGGCCCTCTTCTCCATGGCCTTCCCAGACAATCAACGGCCGCTGTTGAAAACGGACATGGAGCGACACATTAACGAAGAAGACACAGTACCACTGTCACATTTCGACGAAAATATTCCCTACATGGCAGACGGCGGCTACTGTAACAGTCACCCATACAATGAAGGATACGTTTACTAACGGGGGAAAACACAAAGACATTTCTATGATGACGATCATTTCAACTTTTCTTCGCAAGACCCAAGAAAAGCAAAATTATACATTTTTTTATAAATATATAAATATATATATTTAGTAGATGATAAATGGGCTTTTCCTGTTGCATATCTCCTATGGTCTGCCATGGACAAAGCACTTTACTTGAGGGACGGGATAAAACTGATACTATGTATGTAACAGGACGATAACAGATGGATATATAATATTCATTTATGCTCGGGAAGGGAACATAAAGCTCACGGTACTTCATTAATAAGTCATGACTGTGTTTCTTTTCTTCAGTTTTAAGATCTCATGATATATTGTACATTTTTTCTGGATACACAGGGTACAGTTAATTCTAATGGTAGAAATGGCTACATCAAAAATTTCAGATTTTCGTTGGAATTTTTTTTAAATTTCATCAAACGGTGTATGCATTAGCTCAATCCAGGGCCACTGACTCTTGTATCTATGTTGGATATGCTTTAAGTCCTTTTGAGAATCTTCAGGAACATACGTAAACATCTGATGAGGTCAGGTCAGATTTGCCTATAGAATAGACCCTTCTGTACATCGAAGAATCCTTCATGGTTTAGACATCAAGGGCATGTTCTCGAAGCTTCAAGATGTCCTTCAAGATCTGTAAAGGGCTAGAGGAGGCAGAAAAATAATGGGGCAAAACTTTTTGGAAATGTGGAAAAATTTTTTGCAGGCCTAGGGATGGGATGGAGACGTAACGTGTCTAAATTGGTGGTGGTCTTTGGAGAACCTACTGAAGTCAAAGCACTTAGTGGTTTGGAACACCGAAGTCAGTAGTTCTTAGACAGGTCTTGAGGTTTTGTGTCTTAGACCTTCGGCCAAGTATATACTAAGGACCATGGTGCCCAAGAACCATCTCTTATATTCCCAACTCAACACAAGATACCTTGTTAACTTTGCATCATGGATGCGGCCCCTACCTTATGTAGAGGTAACAAAACTTCCAAGGCCCATTGCAAAAACTGTGGCATGGCTGCCCATCTGCCATGTTATACTGGCACCTTATGGGACTGGGAACCGTTGGACCACCTCAGGAATTGGGACTGGGCTGCCACCTCTCCATTCCCTATAGCTACAAGCATTGTTCAGAGCATCTTTAGCTTCTATCACTACCCAAAACTCTCCCCCCTTCCGATAGAGCACATTGGATGGGACTTGGAAGAGCACACGCCATGTTTTCTGGAGTCAGTGGCTCTTTTTTTTAAAAAAAAAAAATTAAAAAATGGTGCAAATTTTACAAATTTTATTTACATTTTTTGTATTTAATGAGTAAATTTTTGAAATTCATAGGGGGTTTTACCAAATTTCCCTCCAATAAATGAGCAAATTTAGTCAATTACCTGTACCCTGTGTAACACCTTGTTATGCTGTTTGGCTGCAAGAAGCACTCTTTGGACAAAAAAGAAAAAAAAATTCAAAAACGACAAAAAAAAATAAATTCAAAAAATAACCAATACACTAAATAGGTACTTTAGAAATTTTTAGACATGGTACCCATTAATATGCATTTATGCCTTTTACTGCTGTGTTCTGTTCATAACATGTATAAATACTAGAAAAAAATTTTTTTTTGCTTCTGCTGCTGTATATTTTCTGTACTCTTCTCTTTGACGCTATAAATTTACTCTCCGGTCATTATAACGCATCGCTGTAACTACAGGTAGCATTTCAGGACAAAATAGATGACTCGAATCATTTATTGCATAGGACATAGCTTTGCCGCAATGCAATCAGCTTTTGCGCATCGACATTGACTGGTAAGCGTCCGCTCGCTGCGGGAGGCTGAGCAGGAACTTTTTGTAACGTGAGATCGGAGACTTTGCTTCTTAACGGACTCTCGAGACTCGAGGAGGAGAAAAAAAAACAAAAAAACAAATGGATCGACTGGTTTTACTGCCACTTACCTGGAGGCTCGATGTAAATGAACAGAAATCAGATTGGGAGAAATTTCTAAGGTTACATTTTTTTGTTTTATTTTTAAGAAGACCTGTACAGAAAGAATATGTATTGAAAATTTATTGGAAACTTATGGGTTTTGTGTGTGTGTTTTATTGTTTGTTTTTTTGCTTTTTGTTTTTTCTTTTGAATTTAATTTTTGAATTTTTTTTTTTTCTGGTTAAAAAAAGAACATCAAAATTTATGGAAATTCTGAAAAATTCTCCGTTCTGAATTATTTTTAATTTCTGTTTGACAAAAAAAAAAAAAAAAAAATTATAATATATCTCCATTGTCACTGTGGAATGCAAGACGACAGAGCGCGCAAAGGCTAATTCCTATGAATGTATTTGCGCTAATAGAATTTTTAACCTGCACGTTGACCAATCCTACGCGGGGATGTGTGCAAAAATTTACTAAACCCTTTGTCATTCAATTAAAAATAATGTATACAACATTTCCATGCGGTTCTAGGTGGTTTGTCGTAGACTCTGCTGGTGGAAGACGTTAGAAGGGTCCATTCGGACTATAATGGAGACTTGTGCCCACTTTAGTCCTCGGCGGGCTTCATTTATGGAACATGGTAGAACTTATGTGTTCTACGTAATTGACCTCCAAACCTTTTTGGTTTATTACTTCGATACAAATCTCCAACCCCATGCATAGCCGTTAAATCTTGACCCCCTGATCGTTGGGACCCTCACCGTTGCTGAATGGGGCATCCCCCAGCCATAAGACTGTGGATAGATGTAGCATGAATGAAGGGACATTGAAGCTTTCCCCAGATGTACCATCTAAAGTCTATGACTCTGATGAAGATCGTTGAACATTGTTTGGTCTTCCTCAATGTGGCCATAGACTTTGCATGGAGTGACAGGTCACATGCTTGACTGGTGCTCTATTCGAAATCCTTCTATCCATGGCATTGGACCTAGGAGGACCATGGTCCATAGAGTTGACAGCAGTCGGTGATCATGGTGTTTCCCCTACAGGAGAACGGCAGTAATTTGGATAACAGAGGTGGAAGAGGAAAGGCGGTAGATCACCAAATGCAAGGTCTGGAGGCCAAAATAAAGGTCACAAGAATGTACCAAAATTATTATGGTGGTTGTGCCAAAGTTGGACCTCTTGGTTACATTTTATATTGGTAAACCTAGTGGACCCATACCGTATGGCACTGGCCAGCCTCTACTCGCTTTTGCCCACTTTAGATGTTTTCCACAGCAAATATATACCTGATACCAGTATTTTTTGGTATGGCATTGGATGAGGTACCAAGTGAACCAAAGCAGTACCATAAGGTCATTTGTCCAAAAACTACCGAGTAGTGATTGGTCACGGCCCTATGTCTCGAAACAGGCAGCCAACATTAAATATTAGTTGACCGCTATGGCATTGAAGGGATAGAAAGCAAAACAGAACTGCGGAAAGTAGTTGGCACCATGTGGTGGAAAAGTGGCTTAAAAGGGTTTACCAAGATAGATATTTAATTTGCCACCACCATGGATTTACAATCCATTCTTTTCTGGTTCAGGTAATGTGCTGTTCATTGTGCACATGACTTCAGGTGTTAACCATGAGTGTGATGTCATCATCGATGAAAGCAGAATGTGTCTAAACTGTAGTGACTACCAGAGCAGCCAGGAGGAGGGTGAGGGCAGGTCCTGATCACCAGACAAGCCAGCACCCGGTTCACACATAAGATCAAAGCTGATATTAGAGGCAGCTGCAGCATGTAAAGTAGAAAACCACACTGTTATATGGACACGGACGGGCTGGCAGCATGGTGGATGTGCAAAACTGTGAATGCTTTATGATTAGCATCATGTAAGGAAAACTGCATGTGCGGCCCCGGAAAAGCCCTTTACTATGAAAATCTAGGTCATATCAACCAACACAGCTTAGTTAGTATCTATAATAATGTTAGATTAGGTGATCAGACCCATGGTTTGCAGTCAGTAAGCTAGTGCAGAAAATTCATCCGTATTGCACTTTTGCACTTGATGATCTCTTACAGGGAATTTTTTTTACATTAAACATATTTTGTTGGAATTTTTGATGTCACAATTTACCTCCTCCCTATAACCTCTCCCATAACCGTTCATAAATCCAATCTAGCCTATGGACAAGGAGCTGTTGTAAAGCACTTCAGTAAGGCCGGGTTCACACAGGGTTTATTGGACCGGATTGACGCATGAATCCGCCTCTGAATCCGGTCCAAAAAACGCCTCCATCGGCTAGTGCGACTGTCGTTGCATTCCGCTCTGGAATAGGCCCAAATGAATGAGCCTAGTGGGTTAGGCGCGTCGTGCCTCGGATGTCCACCCGTAAGCGTCTTCTGGTCTCCGTGGTGAAACCGTTTTTTGGGGGGTTTTTTAACCGGCATAAAGTCCTGCATGTCCGGTTAAAAAACCGGTTTTGCCATGGACAGGCAGAAGACGCTCACGGGCGGACACTTTGCAAGCCCATTCAAAGGAATGGGTTTGAATAGTGACTGCCGGGTTTCCGTCCCCCGTCCAGTTTCTCAGGCACATAACGGAAACTTGCAAAGGGGAGACCGGGCGCAGGTGTGAACCCACCCTAAGAGAGCAGAGATGAAGCTCAGGCAAGATGGCCGCCCCCATAATCATGGACAGAAAAAAAGTGCAATCAGAAAATAGAAACAAATTAGGAAATACGTGATATTTCAATATCTGGTTTAAAAAAAATTATGTAACAAAAAATGGCAATTACCAGTATTTGCTTGTCACAGATAAAAAAAAAAAAAAAAAAAACATTCAAGAAAAAAATCTAAAGTTTTGTGGGTTAAGCTAAAAACCACATTCAGGCCCCACGGTGTGGAAATGCAGCTTCTTTTGTTGCAGATTTTGTTTTTTGTTTTTCAAACCCAGGAGTGGATTGAAGTATAAGAACTTCCTATATATTCTCCATTCCCTCTGTAGCCATTTTTGACTTTGGCTTAAAAAACGCAGCAAAATCTGCAACAAAAGAAGCTGCGTTTCTGCACCGTGGGGCCTCCGGAACTATCTAGATGCATGGATGGACCCCCTACTGACTGTCTGTTGGGATGCCTACTGACCACCATAATGGTGACCCTTGTTCTCCCCAGTCACTAGACCACTCCATTTCTAGCCCTCCTAGCTATGGTCTGGTACCAGTAGAGCAATAGGAGCTAGGCTTTTCCATTCTGGCAATAAATCAGGATCCAGTAGGGTTGAGCCGATCTTGAGATTTCAGGATCAATTTTAAAATACGATTTCTGATCATTTTCCAGCCGATCCTGATCCAGATCGCGATTGTGAAATTTGCTCTTTCCCGATCCTGATCAATCAACCCTAGTCAATGCTTCTCTATGGGAAAAGCCACTTTTAGGGTTGAGCCGATCTTGGGATTTCAAAATCCGATTTCCGATCATTTTCCAGCCAATCCCGATCCTGAAATTTGCAGAAGGAATGGAGAAAACCATGACCACTGGGTTTGACTACATACTGTAGGGTTTGTAGTCTGTTACCATGAAGACACATAGGTCTGCATTGGAGCTGTGTACATAAAACGGTAAAAGATTTTTCATTGAGAATATATTAGGGTCTATATATAGCAGTGACATGGACACAGCCCTGGGCAGCCGAGGACTGTAACCTCCGAGGACTGTTTACATTACAAATCTTCCCCTTCTAAGACTTTGCAGAATAGAAGAAGAAAAAAAATCCTTCTCTGTCAGTTCTCTGTGGAAAATCCATGAATTTGCGAGGCTGATGAGGTGAGATCTTTGTCAGTAAGTTATGATGAAACGCAGTCTCGCACCTTCATCTCAATATAGCACTTGAATACCAAGCGGGGCGAGATTTAGTTTTGTGCATATGAATGAGGTCCCCGGTGACATCACAAATCTTTTAGTGACCTATTTCGGACCCTGATATCATTGTCTGGAATATTTCCATTTTTTTTTTCTTTCTTTGCTCTGCTCATGTAAATTCTGTACAATGACACAAAGTCCCTTCAAGGTAGTCGCAAAGTTACAGACTCGAGAGGTCAAGAAAGTTCTGGAGACGAGATCTCAAAAGAGTTTGTCACCGAAAAGTCATCGATCCCTAGGAGGTGCCACTAACTTCTGACCCCTGACAGTCTCTAGGATGAAGTTCCACTTTGTCTCCTTATGGGTTTGAGTTTCTTAGGTTAGCTGCAGTGATGTCCAGTGGCGTAAGAAGGAATGGCTGGGCCCCAAGGCGAACATTTGACATAGGGCCCCCCTCACCCTCTGCCGCACAAACCAAAGTCCTGCACACAGTATTATGTCCCATAGTGGCCCCAGTGCACAGTATTATGCCCCATAGTGGCCCCTGCACACAGTATTATGCCCCATAGTGGCCCCAGTGCACAGTATTATGCCCCATAGTGGCCCCTGCACACAGTATTATGCCCCATAGTGGCCCCCTGCACACAGTATTATCCCCCATAGTGGCCCCTGCACACAGTATTATGCCCCATAGTGTCCCCTGCACACAGTATTATGTCCCATAGTGGCCCCAGTACACAGTATTATGCCCCATAGTGGCCCCTGCACACAGTATTATGTCCCATAGTGGCCCCTGCACACAGTATTATGTCCCATAGTGGCCCCTGCACACAGTATTATGTCCCATAGTGGTCCCTGCACACAGTATTATGCCCCATAGTGGCCCCTGCACACAGTATTATGCCCCATAGTGTCCCCTGCACACAGTATTATGTCCCATAGTGGCCCCTGCACACAGTATTATGTCCCATAGTGGCCCCTGCACACAGTATTATGTCCCATAGTGGTCCCTGCACACAGTATTATGCCCCATAGTGGCCCCTGCACACAGTATTATGCCCCATAGTGTCCCCTGCACACAGTATTATGTCCCATAGTGGCCCCAGTACACAGTATTATGCCCCATAGTGGCCCCTGCACACAGTATTATGTCCCATAGTGGCCCCCTGCACACAGTATTATGTCCCATAGTGGCCCCTGCACACAGTATTATGTCCCATAGTGGCCCCTGCACACAGTATTATGCCCCATAGTGGCCCCTGCACACAGTATTATGTCCCATAGTGGCCCCTGTACACAGTATTATGTCCCATAGTGGCCCCTGCACACAGTATTATGTCCCCATAGTGTCCCCTGCACACAGTATTATACCCCATAGTGTCCCCTGCACACAGTATTATGTCCCATAGTGGCCCCTGCACACAGTATTATCCCCCATAGTGTCCCCTGCACACAGTATTATGCCCCATAGTGTCCCTTGCACACAGTATTATGCCCCATAGTGGCCCCTGCACACAGTATTATGCCCCATAGTGGCCCCTGCACACAGTATTATACCCCATAGTGGCCCCTGCACACAGTATTATGTCCCATAGTGGCCCCTGCACACAGTATTATGCCCCATAGTGGCCCCTGCACACAGTATTATGTCCCATAGTGGCCCCTGCACACAGTATTATGCCCCATAGTGGCCCCTGCACACAGTATTATGCCCCATAGTGGTCCCTGCACACAGTATTATGTCCCATAGTGGCCCCTGAACACAGTATTATGCCCCATAGTGGCCCCTGCACACAGTATTATGCCCCATAGTGGCCCCTGCACACAGTATTATGTCCCATAATGGCCCCTGCACACAGTATTATACCCCATAGTGGCCCCTGAACACAGTATTATCCCCCATAGTGGCCCCTGCACACAGTATTATGCCCCTTGTGGACCACCCATGTACAATTATTATACTCTGGAGTCTTTTCAGACCCCAAAGTACAATAATCGGAGATCCAGGGGAGGATACAAATATAACAAACACTGTTACTTACCTCTTCTGGGCTCCAGCACACTCCTCACTACTCCTCCTCACTACTGCCAATCTTCAATGTTGGACCAGATGTCACGTGAGGTAGGCCTGTATCCCAATTCATAATGGCGCAGTCCTGGCCCACGTGACATCTGAAACATCATCAAATACCCCAGAAGTCTGCTGGAACACAGGAAAGTTAAGTAACAGTGTTTTTTGATGTTCCCTCTGCAATTCTAGCCTTCCGATCATTATACCCGGGGGTCTGAAAAGCAGTGTATGTGGGGTTCCTGTACCTGCGGCCTCACTTACTGATCCCCGCTCCTGATCACAGCTGCCTCCGCAGAAAGGGAAGCGCCGGCGGCCATGAGCAAGATCGGGGATCGGTAAGTAAATAGTGCATGTTACTACTGGGTTTACTGGGGCCCCGAATGTCCTGGGCCCTGTGGAAGCCGCTACTACTGCTGCCCCAGTAGTTACACCACTGGTGATGTCTCAGCAACAGAGGAACACAATCACAAGGGGAACACACGGTATGGTTTCGGTGACCCTAACCTATCTATGTAACCTATGATATGCTGGGTTGTGGTGGAAGACTCCCTTTAGTTTGGTGAGCTTCTTGCAGGAAGACCTATACTACATCACAAGGCCATACATATAGAGGTAGTCCATATACCCCACCTCTGATTCTAGTTCTATGCCCTATGTTCAGCGCCGCACCTCCCATGAGGTGACCTGAAGCGACCGCTTCAGGTGGCGCTATGCCAGGGCCATGGGGAGGGACTGGACTGGCTTAGGGTCACCGTCACTGAGTGGTGGATTGGGGAGGCCGCTGGAGCAACGCTGCTCCAGCAGCCGCCCCTCACGCTCAGGCAGAGAGCAGGTCCTCTCTCTTCCTGCTAAAGACCCCCGCTTCGCTCGGCCCCACCCTCTCCACGCGGCCCCTCCCCGCCCCCTTCCGCTCAGCCCTCCTCCGGGAAGGGGGGGGGGCGGCTTTCTGACGTCCGCCTCAGGCGGCAGAAAACCATGGTTCACCCTTGCCTTTGTTACTGGACTTCATGACCCCGCACCAGATTCCTTACTCTGGAGGAGCTACAATATAAGCAAGAAATTCACCCAAGGTTGTGACGAGGGAAAAAATCATGAAGACCTTCTGTCCTCCTTGCAAGACCTCGCACCATAATGGAGCCCATTTTGATCTTTGCTATAGAACGTGCACCGAAACGATATCTAATGTGACTTGACCTGACAAATGACTTGTCGTTCCTTCAGAATTAATCACCGTACGGTGTGAAGATAACGGGCCTGATAATTAATAACCGAGCGCCGACAGGTAGAGGGATTGAGCGTTGCTGTAAGCGTGCGCCCTCACCTCCTCCGCGATCGCTCGCTGCCTGATTTATCTCGATTACACTGGAAACGTAATAGAACCGGCATTTAACGAAATGTTACAATTTTCAGTATCTGAAGTTGTTATTATTTTAATTTACCTCTTCTGCATTCCTAATGGCACAAAAACACAACTTTAAAAGCAGGGCTGGTGCGGAGCGGCACTTTGTGTAATTATCAGCCGCTCATTTACAGGGAATAGTGAACTTTAGACAGTTTGGAAATGAGAAGCTCTTGTCATCGTCTTCAGGTAACTTTCCTGTTCTTAAGATAAGTCCTATCTGCCACGGCAGCGACACGTGACATTGGACTGGATCCAACAGCCTGGTGGCGGTGATATAGGCGGTGCCGAGGAAGGGGAAAGTAGGGTTATCTCACCATGGCTGGTCCTAACATCGACAGTATAGAGATCAGAGACCAGGGAACGTAGAGACTGCAACGATACAAGATGTTTGTTGTGGATAATTTTCTTCTAGCCATGGTGGGGTCAAGCACTATATTGATGGGGGTGACATTTTTAGGGGCGTTTGCCACCTTTAGAGATCCATTGGGCTAAAAAGTTACCCAACGTTTGTGGCCAAAATATCCAATATAGGACGTCATGAGCCATCGACATTCCCTATCAGTGAGATTTTGGAGTCATTTGGAGTAAAATATAAATTTGTTTATTGGTTTTGGATCTGATGGCTTGTGATCTGATGGAAGATTCCAACTAGAGATATTTTATATAATGTGATTTTTATTTTATTTGGTTTTATTTAATGCCTTCCCATTTTTATTTTTCTATTTTTCGGTTCAGGGATTGTCCAGGCAAAAAGACACTGATAGGACACCGAAGCACCGAGGACAGGGGCGTGTGTCTTTTTTAATCCCCCCCCCCCACACAAACACACACACACACACACACACACACACACACAGTGGTGAACCTAGCCTCTCTGCTGCCTGAGGCGGACGATCAAAAGACGCCCCTTGCCTGCGCCCCAGATGGGGGCGTGTTCATCTTTTGATCGTCCTCCTCAGCGGGGGTGGGGGTGGGGTTGAGGATGCTAGCGGTAATATTTTGTGCAGTAATACTCACAGGAGACGTCTTCCCACATTTCCCGTCTCTTCCCTTTGGACCGCCATGACCACTTCTTCCAGCTGTGACTTGACTCTGTAAAGTTTGAAACACAGACATCTTTGGCTCCTCACTTCTCCACGCATCCAACCCCTATATATCCCACAGCGGCCCCTGCAGCCTATATTATGCCCCACAGTGGCACAATAGACTGTGGGGCATAATAGAGGTTGCCGGGGGGCCGCTTTGGGGCATAATAGAGGTTACAGGGGCCACAGTGGACCCTTCAAGCTCTATTATGCCACACAGGCGCATACCGATGAACTATTATTATATTCAGGGGTCTTTACAGACCCGAGTATAATACTCGGAGCCCCAGGGGAGGTGAGGGAACGTAATAAAAAGTGTTACTCACCTCTCCGGGATCCAATGTTAATCCTAGCAGGTTTTGGGCCTGTATGGCAATGTGTCAGATTTCACGTGGTCTGGAAAATTACCATATAGGCCCAAAGCCTGTGCTAGCAGTATTCTACAGGCCCAAAGCCTGTGCTAGCAGTAGCAGGCTATTACTACTAGCACAGGCTTCAGGCCTATATGGTACTGCTAGCACAGGCTTTGTGCCTATATGATAATATCCCAGACCACATAACGTCCAGGACATTACTATACAAGGCCAAAGCCTCCTAGGAGTAACATCGGATCCCAGAGAGGTGAGTAACACTGTTTATTATGTTCTCTCACCTCCCCTGGGGCTCCAATTATTATACTCGGGGGTCTGAAAAGACCCTTGAGTATAATAATAGCAGCAGTGGGATTATGGTCTGGCCCCGGGCCTATTCACTACCGCCCTCCGCGGCCTATAGTACAAGGTGAAGCGGGGGCGGCATTGAACAGTTTTGGGGAGGTTGGTAAATAGGCCGATACCTGCTGGGGATACTACAACAGGTAGCCGCCTATGATAAAACAAACAAACATAAAGTTCTTATACTTACCAATCTCGCTGCTGCAGGAGAGGGGCCACTCGAGTTGATTTAAGAGCAGCCTCTCTCCGGCGTTAGTAAAAGTTAAAAAAAGAAAAATCGCCTGTGCTGCCGTCCCCCTCCGGAGGGCTGCCAGAGGTGATCACCTCGACTCGCCTCATTAATGGCGCGGCGCTGCCCCCACACACGGCATATTTAAAAAAAAAAAAAGAAAATCAAACCTCTTTATTATTTGTTGGACAAATTGTACTTCATAAAGGTGCCATCAGAATGGGGTAGAATTAGATACTAAATTTATATCTTTGTTATATTTCCATGTATATAGGGCGTCTTTTTACCAGATGTACTTTTTAGTTATACCATACTAGGGAATGTCTATCGCTTTTCATTCATTTTTTCTTATAAAAGATAACAGTGAAAAAAATTGTGGTTCAGCTCCTTTGATTTTCTTTTTTTTTCCCGCTATGTTGTTCACCGTACAGGAAAAACATTTTTATAAGTTGGTAGATCCCGTCACTTATGTACACAGAGATATCTAATGAGTTTCAACTTATATATATTCTTATATTATATTCTTGTACATAAGAGCAGTATTATAGTAGTTATATTCTTGTACATTGGAGCAGTATTATAGTAGTTATATTCTCGTACATAGGAGCAGTATTATAGTAGTTATATTCTTGTACATTGGAGCAGTATTATAGTAGTTATATTCTTCTACATAGGAGGTAGTATTATAGTAGTTATATTCTTGTACATTGGAGCAGTATTATAGTAGTAATATTCTTGTACATAGGAGCAGTATTATAGTAGTTATATTCCTGTACATAGGAGGTAGTATTATAGTAGTTATATTCTTGTACATAGGAGTAGTATTATAGTAGTTATATTCTTGTACATTGGAGCAGTATTATAGTAGTTATATTCTTGTACATAGGAGGTAGTATTATAGTAGTTATATTCTTGTACATTGGAGCAGTATTATAGTAGTTATATTCTTGTACATAGGAGTAGTATTATAGTAGTTATATTCTTGTATATAGGAGTAGTATTATAGTAGTTATATTCTTGTACACAGGAGGCAGTATTATAGTAGTTATATTCTTGTACATAGGAGCAGTATTATAGTAGTTATATTCTTGTACATAAGAGCAGTATTATAGTAGTTATATTCTTGTACATAGGAGTAGTATTATAGTAGTTATATTCTTGTACACAGGAGGCAGTATTATAGTAGTTATATTCTTGTACATAGGAGCAGTATTATAGTAGTTATATTCTTGTACATTGGAGCAGTATTATAGTAGTTATATTCTTGTACATAGGAGCAGTATTATAGTAGTTATATTCTTGTACATAAGAGCAGTATTATAGTAGTTATATTCTTGTACATAGGAGTAGTATTATAGTAGTTATATTCTTGTATATAGGAGCAGTATTATAGTAGTTATATTCTTGTACATAGGAGCAGTATTATAGTAGTTATATTCTTGTACATAAGAGCAGTATTATAGTAGTTATATTCTTGTACATAGGAGTAGTATTATAGTAGTTATATTCTTGTATATAGGAGTAGTATTATAGTAGTTATATTCTTGTACATTGGAGCAGTATTATAGTAGTTATATTCTTGTACATAGGAGCAGTATTATAGTAGTTATATTCTTGTACATAGGAGTAGTATTATAGTAGTTATATTCTTGTACATAGGAGCAGTATTATAGTAGTTATATTCTTGTACATAGGAGTAGTATTATAGTAGTTATATTCTTGTATATAGGAGTAGTATTATAGTAGTTATATTCTTGTACACAGGAGGCAGTATTATAGTAGTTATATTCTTGTACATAGGAGCAGTATTATAGTAGTTATATTCTTGTACATAAGAGCAGTATTATAGTAGATATATTCTTGTACATAGGAGTAGTATTATAGTAGTTATATTCTTGTACATAGGAGCAGTATTATAGTAGTTATATTCTAGTACATAGGAGGTAGTATTATAGTAGTTATATTCTTGTACATAGGAGCAGTATTATAGTAGTTATATTCTTGTACATAGGAGTAGTATTATAGTAGTTATATTCTAGTACATAGGAGGTAGTATTATAGTAGTTATATTCTTGTACATAGGAGTAGTATTATAGTAGTTATATTCTTGTACATAGGAGTAGTATTATAGTAGTTATATTCTTCTACATAGGAGGTAGTATTATAGTAGTTATATTCTTGTACATAGGAGCAGTATTATAGTAGTTATATTCTTGTACATAGGAGTAGTATTATAGTAGTTATATTCTTGTACATAGGAGTAGTATTATAGTAGTTATATTCTTGTACATAGGAATAGTATTGTAGTAGTTATATTCTTGTACATAGGAGCAGTATTATAGTAGTTATATTCTTGTACATAGGAGTAGTATTATAGTAGTTATATTCTTTTACATAGGAGTAGTATTATAGTAGTTATATTCTTGTACATAGGAGGAAGTATCATAGTAGTTATATTCTTGTATATAGGAGCAGTATTATAGTAGTTATACTTTTGTACATAGGAGCAGTATTATAGTAGTTATATTCTTGTACATAGGAGTAGTATTATAGTAGTTATATTCTTGTACATAGGAGTAGTATTATAGTAGATATATTCTTGTACATAGGAGTAGTATTATAGTAGTTATATTCTTTTACATAGGAGCAGTATTATAGTAGTTATATTCTTGTACATAGGAGTAGTATTATAGTAGTTATATTCTTTTACATAGGAGCAGTATTATAGTAGTTATATTCTTGTACCTAGTGGGCAGTATTATAGTAGTTATATTCTTGTACATAGGAGCAGTATTATAGTAGTTATATTCTTGTACATAGGAGTAGTATTATAGTAGTTATATTCTTGTACATAGGGGGCAGTATTATAGTAGTTATATTCTTGTATATAGGAGCAGTATTATAGTAGTTATACTTTTGTACATAGGAGCAGTATTATAGTAGTTATATTCTTGTACATAGGAGTAGTATTATAGTAGTTATATTCTTGTACATAGGAGTAGTATTATAGTAGATATATTCTTGTACATAGGAGTAGTATTATAGTAGTTATATTCTTGTACATAGGAGCAGTATTATAGTAGTTATATTTTAGTACATAGGAGGTAGTATTATAGTAGTTATATTCTTGTACATAGGAGCAGTATTATAGTAGTTATATTCTTGTACATAGGAGCAGTATTATAGTAGTTATATTCTAGTACATAGGAGGTAGTATTATAGTAGTTATATTCTTGTACATAGGAGTAGTATTATAGTAGTTATATTCTTGTACATAGGGGACAGTATTATAGTAGTTATATTCTTGTACATAGGAGGAAGTATCATAGTAGTTATATTCTTGTATATAGGAGCAGTATTATAGTAGTTATACTCTTGTACATAGGAGCAGTATTATAGTAGTTATATTCTTGTACATAGTAGTAGTATTATAGTAGTTATATTCCTGTACATAGGAGGTAGTATTATAGTAGTTATATTCTTGTACATAGGAGCAGTATTATAGTAGTTATATTCTTGTACATAGGAGTAGTATTATAGTAGTTATACTTTTGTACATAGGAGCAGTATTATAGTAGTTATATTCTTGTATATAGGAGCAGTATTATAGTAGTTATACTCTTGTACATAGGAGCAGTATTATAGTAGTTATACTCTTGTACATAGGAGCAGTATTATAGTAGATATATTCTTGTACATAGGAGCAGTATTATAGTAGTTATATTCTTGTACATAGGAGTAGTATTATAGTAGTTATATTCTTGTACATTGGAGCAGTATTATAGTAGTTATATTCTTGTACATAGGAGGTAGTATTATAGTAGTTATATTCTTGTACATTGGAGCAGTATTATAGTAGTTATATTCTTGTACATAGGAGTAGTATTATAGTAGTTATATTCTTGTATATAGGAGTAGTATTATAGTAGTTATATTCTTGTACACAGGAGGCAGTATTATAGTAGTTATATTCTTGTACATAGGAGCAGTATTATAGTAGTTATATTCTTGTACATAAGAGCAGTATTATAGTAGTTATATTCTTGTACATAGGAGTAGTATTATAGTAGTTATATTCTTGTACATAAGAGCAGTATTATAGTAGTTATATTCTTG
Organism: Leptodactylus fuscus; assembly: GCF_031893055.1. Lineage (NCBI taxonomy): Eukaryota > Metazoa > Chordata > Amphibia > Anura > Leptodactylidae > Leptodactylus > Leptodactylus fuscus. The sequence continues at coordinate 217,861,092 of NC_134268.1, read as the reverse complement.
TACATAGGAGTAGTATTATAGTAGTTATATTCTTGTATATAGGAGTAGTATTATAGTAGTTATATTCTTGTACATTGGAGCAGTATTATAGTAGTTATATTCTTGTACATAGGAGTAGTATTATAGTAGTTATATTCTTGTATATAGGAGTAGTATTATAGTAGTTATATTCTTGTACACAGGAGGCAGTATTATAGTAGTTATATTCTTGTACATAGGAGCAGTATTATAGTAGTTATATTCTAGTACATAGGAGGTAGTATTATAGTAGTTATATTCTTGTACATAGGAGCAGTATTATAGTAGTTATATTCTTGTACATAGGAGTAGTATTATAGTAGTTATATTCTAGTACATAGGAGGTAGTATTATAGTAGTTATATTCTTGTACATAGGAGTAGTATTATAGTAGTTATATTCTTGTACATAGGAGTAGTATTATAGTAGTTATATTCTTGTACATAGGAGGTAGTATTATAGTAGTTATATTCTTGTACATAGGAGCAGTATTATAGTAGTTATATTCTTGTACATAGGAGTAGTATTATAGTAGTTATATTCTTGTACATAGGAGTAGTATTATAGTAGTTATATTCTTGTACATAGGAATAGTATTGTAGTAGTTATATTCTTGTACATAGGAGCAGTATTATAGTAGTTATATTCTTGTACATAGGAGTAGTATTATAGTAGTTATATTCTTTTACATAGGAGTAGTATTATAGTAGTTATATTCTTGTACATAGGAGGAAGTATCATAGTAGTTATATTCTTGTATATAGGAGCAGTATTATAGTAGTTATACTCTTGTACGTAGGAGCAGTATTATAGTAGTTATATTCTTGTACATAGGAGTAGTATTATAGTAGTTATATTCTTGTACATAGGAGTAGTATTATAGTAGATATATTCTTGTACATAGGAGTAGTATTATAGTAGTTATATTCTTGTACATAGGAGCAGTATTATAGTAGTTATATTCTAGTACATAGGAGGTAGTATTATAGTAGTTATATTCTTGTACATAGGAGCAGTATTATAGTAGTTATATTCTTGTACATAGGAGTAGTATTATAGTAGTTATATTCTAGTACATAGGAGGTAGTATTATAGTAGTTATATTCTTGTACATAGGAGTAGTATTATAGTAGTTATATTCTTGTACATAGGGGACAGTATTATAGTAGTTATATTCTTGTACATAGGAGGAAGTATCATAGTAGTTATATTCTTGTATATAGGAGCAGTATTATAGTAGTTATACTCTTGTACATAGGAGCAGTATTATAGTAGTTATATTCTTGTACATAGTAGTAGTATTATAGTAGTTATATTCCTGTACATAGGAGGTAGTATTATAGTAGTTATATTCTTGTACATAGGAGCAGTATTATAGTAGTTATACTCTTGTACATAGGAGCAGTATTATAGTAGTTATACTCTTGTACGTAGGAGTAGTATCATAGTAGTTATATTCTTGTATATAGGAGCAGTATTATAGTAGTTATACTCTTGTACATAGGAGCAGTATTATAGTAGTTATATTCTTGTACATAGGAGTAGTATTATAGTAGTTATATTCTTGTACATAGGAGCAGTATTATAGTAGTTATATTCTTGTACATAGGAGTAGTATTATAGTAGTTATATTCTTGTACATAGGAGTAGTATTATAGTAGTTATATTCTTGTACATAGGAGCAGTATTATAGTAGTTATATTCTTGTACATAGGAGTAGTATTATAGTAGTTATATTCTTGTACATAGCAGCAGTATTATAGTAGTTATATTCTTGTACATAGGAGTATTATAGTAGTTATATTCTTGTACATAGGAGCAGTATTATAGTAGTTATATTCTTGTACATAGGAGTAGTATTATAGTAGTTATACTCTTGTACATAGGAGCAGTATTATAGTAGTTATACTCTTGTACATAGGAGTAGTATCATAGTAGTTATATTCTTGTATATAGGAGCAGTATTATAGTAGTTATACTCTTGTACATAGGAGCAGTATTATAGTAGTTATATTCTTGTACATAGGAGTAGTATTATAGTAGTTATATTCTTGTACATAGGAGCAGTATTATAGTAGTTATATTCTTGTACATAGGAGTAGTATTATAGTTGTTATATTCTTGTACATAGGAGTAGTATTATAGTAGTTATACTCTTGTACATAGGAGCAGTATTATAGTAGATATATTCTTGTACATAGGAGCAGTATTATAGTAGTTATATTCTTGTACATAGGAGCAGTATTATAGTAGTTATATTCTTGTACATAGTAGTATTATAGTAGTTATATTCTTGTACATAGGAGTAGTATTATAGTAGTTATATTCTTGTACATAGGAGCAGTATTATAGTAGTTATATTCTTGTACATAGTAGTATTATAGTAGTTATATTCTTGTACATAGGAGCAGTATTATAGTAGTTATATTCTTGTACATAGGAGTAGTATTATAGTAGTTATATTCTTGTACATAGGAGCAGTATTATAGTAGATATATTCTTGTACATAGGAGGTAGTATTATAGTAGTTATATTCTTGTACATAGGAGCAGTATTATAGCAGTTATATTCTTGTACATAGGAGGTAGTATTATAATAGTTATATTCTTGTACATAGTAGTATTATAGTAGTTATATTCTTGCACATAGGAGCAGTATTATAGTAGTTATATTCTTGTACATAGGAGCAGTATTATAGTAGTTATATTCTTGTACATAGGAGGCAGTATTATAGTAGTTATATTCTTGCACATAGGAGCAGTATTATAGTAGTTATATTCTTGTACATAGGAGCAGTATTATAGTAGTTATATTCTTGTACATAGGAGGCAGTATTATAGTAGTTATATTCTTGTACATAGGAGTAGTATTATAATAGTTATGTTCTTGTACATAGGGGCTGTATTATATTAATGCTTATATAAGGACTACTTAGATGTATTTAGTAACACTAATTTAGTTTGGGGATTACTGTGACACGATTATTGTTATAAATAATAACTAAAGTTTTCCTTGAAAATTACTGTAAAAGAAACCAATTATCTAGAAATAGACCTTTGTGTTTCCCTAAAAGTTTCCTCTGTTTTGTTAGAGAATCTCCTAACTTTTCCCCTAATCTAGTCTTTGCTTCCCTCTGCTGGCTCCTCCATAACTTTCGTGCTCCATCTATAAACTTCCAGCCACTTTTCTCCATTATCCTTCCATGGACTTTCCTGAGATTCTCCTGATTTCCTTTTTCTATCGTTATGACAATTATTAGAATGATTTCGTTCTTCTGACAGTTCTGCTCCTTGTAAGATGGAAGATTAGTAAAGAGTCTATATAATTAGATGGATATAAAACATTACTCAAAAATCCTTGAGGTAAATGGCCTCAAATACAAAAACATAAAATGTCTTGGAAAAAATGAATCTAATATTTGCTTCTTTTCATTCAGTCTTTGCCTTTAGATATTTTTGCAGTTTTCTTCTACAAAATCTTGGACTTTCAGAGCGCAAATTAAAGGAATTTTATTCTTATCTAAATGTAGACAACGAGCTATTTAGTTTTTATTAGCAATGTCAACATAGGTTAACTATAAGTCTTTAAGCTGCAGTACCGGACATGGCCTGTGAACTGGAGGGGTGCTGTTTCTGAAGCGAAAAAAAAGTTTTATTTTTTTTAATCTGATACAACTTCTTTAAACTTCCATCTTGTTCCTTACCGTTCTCTTAGTTGATACATCTATCACCTGCTGTCCTCACCTAGATCTCACCTTGCATTAGTAATTGAGCATTTGATAAATTCCCACCATCTATACGTCAATTAGCCTGCTATTTAATTGACATACTTAACAATCTAACATGGCTTGTTTGTAGCTAATCACTTGTGTCTGAAAGGCTGTGAACATTCCTGTCTACGACTCCGCCGCTATTCACTAGCTCGCTCTTTATAGACAAGAATCAGGAGTCAGTGACGAATAGACGGCGGCTGCTACATAACTATGGGGTCTTGTGGACATGGCTTGTTAGTACATTGATATTCAGTGTACCACCATATACAGAGACCCCAGGGTATAACAGTCATTCATGGGTGAGGATTTTAGGGTTCAAGTTGAATCAATCCGAATCAGTTGTTTATAGGGAGCCATTCAGCATACAGTCTTCGTGTGCCATGACCTAATGTCTGGTGGTCATACCAGGAGGAATAACTCTCATCTAAGACCCAGTTCAAATCTGCGTACGGGTTTGGGAACCCCCAAACGGAAACCTATCCGTATAAAAAAGTGGTTACCTTAGGAAACCAGTGGACGACATACACTATAATAGGGTCCGTGTGGTTCCCATTTGGTTTCTTCATGAAAAATGCGGATCGGAAAGTAATGTTTACTAGAGATGAGCGAGTAGTACTTGATCGAGTAGGTATTCGATCAAATACTACGGTATTCGAAATACTCGTACTCGGTCGAATACCACTCGCTATTCGAATGGAAAAGTTCGATGCAGAACCAGCATTGATTGGCCGAATGCTATACAGTCGGCCAATCAACGCTGGTTCTTCTCCTACCTTTAGAAGTCTTCTCCGTGCAGCGTCCCCGCGGCGTCTTCCGGCTCTGAATTCACTCTGACTGTAAGCGGCCATTTTCTTGTAGTGCGGGCATGCGCAGTCGGCTCTGCCCAGGCCCGATGCCTGGCAGAGTGAATTCAGAGCCGGAAGACACCGCAGGGACGCTGCAAGGAGAAGTCTTCTCGGAGGATCCAGCCCGACCCTCACTCGTGGACTTGGTAAGTATAATTTGATCGAACGTTGCCTACCCCTGAAACAAGCATTTTCCCCCTTAGACTATAATAGAGTTCGATATTCGATTCCAGTAGTCGAATATTGAGGGGCTACTCGAAACGAATATCGAACCTCAAACATTTTACTGTTCGCTCATCTCTAATGCTTACATATTTTATAGCATAGGGGAATGGAATAGTCCGAATGCAGATGTGAAGCGGGTCCCTACATTTTCAGGTCTTCGATTGCTACTTGTTAACTTTTTTTGTCAATGTGTTGCAAATCTAATGTCAAGCCTGTCGTTTCCAACATGCCCGTGTGAGTCTCATGTATTTCCTAGCCGCAACGCTCAATGGGCAGGAACTTGGTTGCTCTGTCCTTGGGTAGGTTGGAGTACGTGGAGGTTGGACTGATCAGATGGAACTTTTAGGTTTACGCCCCACGTTGCACATTATCAGCAAAGTGAATGAGAGTCTGGCTAACCCTATCCCACATTGCGTGGAAAGACTGTGTTTTTATAAAACAATTTTACCTGCGGAATTACAAATTTTCCCTACAGATGTTATAGAGAATAAAAACTGAAGAGAAAAAAATGCAATGAAAACGCTGCAGAAAATAAGGCCATGCATTTCCACTTCGCTAGGTGGGTCCTTCGCCTTAGTGTTGTGGTTGGTGAGGGCTGCAGGCTGGTAACCTCTATAGGTGCACTGCTCGTCCGAGTCACGATAAATCATCACAATGGTGTGTAACGTGCCGAGCACCTGTGTGCCCGTCTCATGGCGAAATTTTGTATTGCATAAAATCAAGCAGGGATCTTGAAGACGGCGAGGAATTGTCCAAATGTTTTCTTCATATACAGAACTGCATTTATTTCTTCCAACCCTAATAATTCCTTAAGAAGGTATTGAGGGAGGGGGAGGGGATTTAGAACATATTCGCGCTGGACCTACCAATGTTATTACAACCTATTATATCAATGGACAAGGAAAAAGCGATGAGTGTGAAGAAACCCCAAGAAGGCGACCTTGTCACGCAGCATCTCCTGCAGCCCGGTTTGGAGGTGAGAGCCGTGACTTGGCGCCTATTTATATCCTGTTTTTATCAATGGTTAGCACAGACCCCCCCCCCCCCCCAGTGCTGATCCGAGAGCTGTTTACACACGTCCCCCCGTGTTTACCGCTTCATAGAAGGAGAGGGAATGTTAATACATAGGACAGGTGCAGATACTATTCTGGGGGTCCGCGCTGCATCACATCAATACAGAGATAGCCTGATCTTACGTCTGTGCTATGACTGATATGTCACACTGGTAACTTCATACTGTCCTGGAATGAGCAGAGCGGAAGTATGATGGCACCCGGGAGGTGAAGCGCACTTTCTCCATCAGGCTCAGGTTTCCATCCTTGCTTCAGATCTTCGGTGTCCTGCTGACCTGTCTGATAACTTTCCACAAATTTTATTAACGTTGTATAATTGAGGTTCATCAGTTTTGTGATATAATATTTACCACCATGTGCAAGATGTCTCCTTCATTTTCTTAAATGGCAACAGCCAAGGTTTCACTACAATTGTCTCCCACCTAGACAATGCTCTGTGAGCTAAACAGCTGGGACTCCAGATTGATACATTGTATGTGCACTGATACATTATAGCAAATGAACAAGACTGGAAAGAGATACACACTGCTGATGTGACTGCTCCATGGGATTGCCTAGACTGGATAGAATTGTAACAAATACTCAGCTGTGGAAAATTTTAAGATTGTGAAAATTACATCAACCAGGAGAGGGAAAATTCATATACTGTACATTACATAAGAAAAATATCAGCTACAGTAGTGTCCCCCAAACTTATCTGAAGTCTACAGCTCGCACAAGTGGGTAGAGTACAGAGATAATACACACAGTGATGTAACAGTACAGAGATAATACACACAGTGATGTCACAGTACAGAGATAATACACACAGTGATGTCACAGTACAGAGATAATACACACAGTGATGTCACAGTACAGGATAATACACACAGTGATGTCACAGTACAGAGATAATACACACAGTGATGTAACAGTACAGAGATAATACACACAATGATGTCACAGTACAGAGATAATACACACAGTGATGTCACAGTACAGGATAATACACATAGTGATGTCACAGTACAGGATAATACACACAGTGATGTCACAGTACAGGGATAATACACACAGTGATGTCACAGTACAGGATAATACACACAGTGATGTCACAGTACAGGATAATACACACAGTGATGTCACAGTACAGAGATAATACACACAGTGATGTCACAGTACAGGGATAATACACACAGTGATGTCACAGTACAGGATAATACACACAGTGATGTCACAGTACAGGATAATACACATAGTGATGTCACAGTACAGGATAATACACACAGTGATGTCACAGTACAGGGATAATACACACAGTGATGTCACAGTACAGAGATAATACACACAGTGATGTAACAGTACAGAGATAATACACACAGTGATGTAACAGTACAGAGATAATACACACAGTGATGTCACAGTACAGAATAATACACACAGTGATGTCACAGTACAGGGATAATACACAGAGTGATGTCACAGTACAGAGATAATACACACAGTGATGTCACAGTACAGGATAATACACACAGTGATGTCACAGTACAGGATAATACACACAGTGATGTCACAGTACAGGATAATACACACAGTGATGTCACAGTACAGGATAATACACACAGTGATGTCACAGTACAGGATAATACACACAGTGATGTCACAGTACAGGATAATACACACAGTGATGTCACAGTACAGGATAATACACAGAGTGATGTCACAGTACAGGGATAATACACAGAGTGATGTCACAGTACAGAGATAATACACAGAGTGATGTCACAGTACAGGGATAATACACAGAGTGATGTCACAGTACAGAGATAATACACAGAGTGATGTCACAGTACAGGGATAATACACAGAGTGATGTCACAGTACAGGATAATACACACAGTGATGTCACAGTACAGGATAATACACACAGTGATGTCACAGTACAGAGATAATACACACAGTGATGTCACAGTACAGGATAATAAACAGTGATGTCACAGTACAGGATAATACACACAGTGATGTCACAGTACAGGATAATACACACAGTGATGTCACAGTACAGGGATAATACACACAGTGATGTCACAGTACAGTATAATACACACAGTGATGTCACAGTACAGGATAATACACACAGTGATGTCACAGTACAGGATAATACACACATTGATGTCACAGTACAGGATAATACACACAGTGATGTCACAGTACAGAGATAATACACACAGTGATGTCACAGTACAGGGATAATACACAAAGTGATGTCACAGTACAGGATAATACACACAGTGATGTCACAGTACAGAGATAATACACACAGTGATGTCACAGTACAGGGATAATACACACAGTGATGTCACAGTACAGAGATAATACACACAGTGATGTCACAGTACATAGATAATACACACAGTGATGTCACAGTACAGGATAATACACACAGTGATGTCACAGTACAGGGATAATACACACAGTGATGTCACAGTACAGAGATAATACACACAGTGATGTCACAGTACAGGATAATACACACAGTGATGTCACAGTACAGGGATAATACACACAGTGATGTCACAGTACAGGATAATACACACAGTGATGTCACAGTACAGAGATAATACACAGTGATGTCACAGTACAGGATAATACACACAGTGATGTCACAGTACAGGATAATACACACAGTGATATCACAGTACAGAGATAATACACACAGTGATGTCACAGTACAGAGATAATACACAGTGATGTCACAGTACAGGATAATACACACAGTGATGTCACAGTACAGAGATAATACACACAGTGATGTCACAGTACAGAGATAATACACACAGTGATGTCACAGTACAGGATAATACACACAGTGATGTCACAGTACAGAGATAATACACACAGTGATGTCACAGTACAGGATAATACACACAGTGATGTCACAGTACAGAGATAATACACAGTGATGTCACAGTACGGGATAATACACACAGTGATGTCACAGTACAGGATAATACACACAGTGATGTCACAGTACAGGGATAATACACACAGTGATGTCACAGTACAGAGATAATACACACAGTGATGTCACAGTACAGGGATAATACACACAGTGATGTCACAGTACAGGATAATACACACAGTGATGTCACAGTACAGGGATAATACACACAGTGATGTCACAGTACAGGATAATACACAAAGTGATGTCACAGTACAGAGATAATACACACAGTGATGTCACAGTACAGGGATAATACACACAGTGATGTCACAGTACAGGATAATACACACAGTGATGTCACAGTACAGGGATAATACACACAGTGATGTCACAGTACAGAGATAATACACACAGTGATGTCACAGTACAGGGATAATACACAGAGTGATGTCACAGTACAGAGATAATACACACAGTGATGTCACAGTACAGGGATAATACACACAGTGATGTCACAGTACAGGGATAATACACACAGTGATGTCACAGTACAGAGATAATACACACAGTGATGTCACAGTACAGGATAATACACACAGTGATGTCACAGTACAGGATAATACACACAGTGATGTCACAGTACAGGATAATACACACAGTGATGTCACAGTACAGAGATAATACACACAGTGATGTCACAGTACAGAGATAATACACACAGTGATGTCACAGTACAGAGATAATACACACAGTGATGTCACAGTACAGGATAATACACACAGTGATGTCACAGTACAGGATAATACACACAGTGATGTCACAGTACAGGATAATACACACAGTGATGTCACAGTACAGAGATAATACACACAGTGATGTCACAGTACAGGACAATACACACAGTGATGTCACAGTACAGAGATAATACACACAGTGATGTCACAGTACAGGATAATACACACAGTGATGTCACAGTACAGAGATAATACACACAGTGATGTCACAGTACAGGACAATACACACAGTGATGTCACAGTACAGAGATAATACACACAGTGATGTCACAGTACAGGATAATACACACAGTGATGTCACAGTACAGAGATAATACACACAGTGATGTCACAGTACAGGATAATACACACAGTGATGTCACAGTACAGGATAATACACACAGTGATGTCACAGTACAGGATAATACACACAGTGATGTCACAGTACAGGGATAATACACACAGTGATGTCACAGTACAGGATAATACACACAGTGATGTCACAGTACAGAGATAATACACACAGTGATGTCACAGTACAGAGATAATACACACAGTGATGTCACAGTACAGGATAATACACACAGTGATGTCACAGTACAGGATAATACACACAGTGATGTCACAGTACAGGATAATACACACAGTGATGTCACAGTACAGGATAATACACACAGTGATGTCACAGTACAGGGATAATACACACAGTGATGTCACAGTACAGGATAATACACACAGTGATGTCACAGTACAGGATAATACACACAGTGATGTCACAGTACAGGATAATACACACAGTGATGTCACAGTACAGGATAATACACACAGTGATGTCACAGTACAGGATAATACACACAGTGATGTCACAGTACAGGATAATACACACAGTGATGTCACAGTACAGGATAATACACACAGTGATGTCACAGTACAGGGATAATACACACAGTGATGTCACAGTACAGGATAATACACACAGTGATGTCACAGTACAGAGATAATACACACAGTGATGTCACAGTACAGAGATAATACACACAGTGATGTCACAGTACAGGATAATACACACAGTGATGTCACAGTACAGGATAATACACACAGTGATGTCACAGTACAGAGATAATACACACAGTGATGTCACAGTACAGGATAATACACACAGTGATGTCACAGTACAGGATAATACACACAGTGATGTCACAGTACAGGATAATACACACAGTGATGTCACAGTACAGGATAATACACACAGTGATGTCACAGTACAGGATAATACACACAGTGATGTCACAGTACAGGGATAATACACACAGTGATGTCACAGTACAGGGATAATACACACAGTGATGTCACAGTACAGGGATAATACACACAGTGATGTCACAGTACAGGATAATACACACAGTGATGTCACAGTACAGGATAATACACACAGTGATGTCACAGTACAGGATAATACACACAGTGATGTCACAGTACAGGATAATACACACAGTGATGTCACAGTACAGGATAATACACACAGTGATGTCACAGTACAGGATAATACACACAGTGATGTCACAGTACAGGGATAATACACACAGTGATGTCACAGTACAGGGATAATACACACAGTGATGTCACAGTACAGGGATAATACACACAGTGATGTCACAGTACAGGATAATACACACAGTGATGTCACAGTACAGAGATAATACACACAGTGATGTCACAGTACAGGATAATACACACAGTGATGTCACAGTGCACAGATAGCACCATAATATCACAGCACAGGAATAACACACAAGGTATCTCACTGTGGTTACATAATAGCACTATAATAAAACATTTAATGATATTACACTATTTGGTTATTTCTGAGACTTCACAGTAATCCTTAGAATTGATTTTATTCACTGTCACATCCTCCATAGTCTTCAGTAGACCCTCTGGTTGGGGTTGGGACCACTGAACTTCTGGGCCACATAAGAGCTTCTGTATCTGCCGCCTGGTAGTCACACTCCGGATTCCCAGACAGGACTGTTGTTTTCTATCACTTGTATAGTCACATATTTGGGATCACTGCTCTAGGGATAAGTAGTCTGCCCTGTAAATGCAAAATGGAAAAATTATAACAAAAAATTCCCAACGTCATGAATTATAAATTTTTTGTACAAAATCAAGAATAGGACAGATGCCCTTTAAGAACTTAGGGCAAAGTTTGTGATGAAAGCGCCGTAGGATTTGAATTTTGCACCCTGCGAGCCCCATAAAAACTGATACCATTGTGTCTCTCTCTGCCCGGATTTACGTTGCATTTGAAGCGAGCGCTTGGCCCAGCCGTCCAGTTGTTCCGTGTTTAAACCGTCTCCCTCGCGTGCTTCATCCCCTCCCTTCCAACAGGACTCATGTCTTTAAACACTTAGGTTTTCCAGATTTTTTTTTTTTCTCTCTCAACAGATGGTTGACGATTATTCCCGAAGCCGCCGTTAATTCATTTGCAAACAACAGAGACCGCTGCGCAATTGTTAAGAGAATTGCAAATGTGTTTCCAGCAAGAAGGGAGTCGCTGTTCATAAGCGCGCCACGCGTTTGCTTTACTCCGTCATTAGCAGCAAATGGTGTTTACTTAAGTTGAATTATTTGTACGAAGCATCTCCGAAGCTTCACAATAAATGGCGCTACGATGAAATGAAAATCACCTGGCTGAGTTATTAGCTCAATTGACCTCCAGCGATAAGCGCGCCCAATCCGCCAATTTTCCTTATATTATAATTACATTTCAGAAAACACTTTACAACCTTCCAGGGCTGAGGATTTAATTCATAGTTCAGGTTTTTTTCCTCTTTCTATCTTATTTTACGAGATTTTCGGCACGCTTAATTATGATTTGCTGAGCTCCGAGCTAAAGGTTCCTTTCTCTTCTGTGCAAATATTGTGATTTAATTGACGTCGTTTCCAAGTATTATTTCTGCCGGGGATTCTGCAGTTTCTAGGAAATGAAAGGGTTTGCGAGGGTTTTTGTGTTCCAAGATGGTGGATGATAGTACCCAGGGTGTTAGCCCATTGGGCTTCCAGATCTCCGCGTTCTCCAACACTCCCTTTACTTTAAAGAAGTTCTCAACAACGCCTTGACTTAGCTATTGGTGGGGGCTAGGGATGAGTGAGCTGGTTTCTAAGGAGCCCGGTCATTACGAGTTTTCCAAATTTTTTGGGTTTCGATGGACTTGCTAATTTTGTGGATCTCTTCTGACCCCATAGTAAAATAATCAGAGGTCTCCAAGAGGTGCAACAATGGATAAACATCTCATGCTCACCTTGCCTAACCTTGTTGAGGTTCCACCATGGTATCCAGTTTCTTTCCTCTTGGATGTGATTGGGCCTCAGGGGTCACATGGGATGTATCTATGTCATGATGCACTGTGAAGATTCGTCCCAGCTTTGGATGAAGCAATCCGTTATATTCGGGTTGAATATAGTTCGCCCATGTCTAAAGAGTATAATATTAGCATGCCCTGTCCGGAACAGAGAGGTTTGATCTGAACTAAAACTTGTGAATGAACCACATGAATGGTTTGGACATCTCTAATGGAGCACCCAAAACCCGGACTCCCAGTACTAGTGTTACTATAGGGGTCACAGTGGTGACTGGGGGTTCATAGGTCATCCTCAGCACACTAGGGCTGGATAAACGTCTTTGACCTCCAGTCTGATTTCCTTCGATGGCGGGCAGAACATCCTACTAATCTTATAAAGGTGAAAGTATGTGTGTTTGGATGTTTGTGTGTATGTGTGTTTGGATGTTTGTGTGTTTGGATGTTTGTTCCTCAATCACACCTACACGTGTGAACAGATTTGTCTGAAAATGTGCACATACATACCTTGGGTCCCGGATTGAAGGATAGGCTACATGGAATTCCCGTACACCACCGCAATTCACTCCCATGCCCGGTGCTTCTCACAGTTCATTTTGCTGCAGGACCCGGCACGCTGTAGGACCTGGGATGACGTCATCCCAGCCCTTTCAGCAGCTCACCTGATTGGATGCCGCTTCTCTATGTGGGTGGAGTTATCGTCCAACCGCCGTCCACACCAACACGGCGTCTCTGAGAGGTCCGGAGCATCCTGCACAAGGGCCTCTACTCTGGGGCAGCAACAAGTCCATACGCTGCCCCACCTGTGTGGCCTCACCACGGGACTGCAGTACTATGCCGCGGCCGGACAGGGGGTCACCCACGCCGCGCTCTGGAACGCCGGTTCGGCCAGCTGTCCCACAGCGTCTGCCGTCTCTGGACACTACTAGTCGGAACATCGCTGCATGGGAAGCCCAGGGTGTGGTGAGGACGGGGCCACAGGTTGGTAGGGGGAAAGGGGACACACGGTCGGCAGGGTCTGGTGGGGGAAAAGGGGGCACGGGGTAGGTAAGGCGGGGGAAGGGGCATGGGGTAGGAGGAAGGAGTGACCACATAGGGAAGTGGGTAGGGACAAAGGGGGGTGGTGGGCACCAGGACAGAGACCAGGTAAAGAGTTCCAGCGGGCCGCAGGGTGGGGGGGCATGAGGTAGGTAAGAAGGGGGAAGGGGGCATGGGGTAAGGGGAAAAAGGGGATACGGAGTAGGTAACATGGGAGAAGGGGGCATGGGGTTAGGGGGGGAAGGGGGCACATTCCTGGGGGGGCAAAGGAGCACAGGGTAGGAGGAAGGAGTGACCATATGGGGAAGCGGGTAGGGAGAAAGGGGGGTGGTGGGCGCCAGGAGGGAGAGGATGTAAACAGTTCCAGTGGGCCGCAGGGTGGGCCCCGAGGGTCCATGGACCCACAGGTCTAGGAAGGGCCCGCTATGGACACAAGGCAAAGGAACAAGCCTGCGCACCGCTCCAGGTGGGTCCCGCAGGGGGTCGGGGTTCTGCGAACGAAGTCACGGGTAAAAGCTAGTGTATCATAAACTTATTACCTCCGTCCTCTGGTGCCCCAGGAAGATTTATACACAACCTTCCACTGACACAAAGAAAAAAAAATGAAATGTTTAACATCAATTTGCATTTAGCTGTTCAATATCCCTGCAGAGCCCACTACAGGAGAAGCTCAGTATTACATGTGGTCTATGTATTGTAATGTAAGGACAGACCAGATCTGCTAGAGAGAGGTCCTACCTGTGCTGTAGCTCAAAACTAGGGAGATCAATGAAGTCTCTATAACAAAATAAGAGATTTCCAAAAATGTATTTTGAACTGATCTCAATGTGGCTGCTCATTTTTTCCTACAGCGGCCACTGCAGGAGAAACCTTGTATTACATAACAATCATTTAGATGAATAGGTGACCCCATACTATACGGTCCTGTCGAGTCTATTTCCAGAAGTTCCTTGCTCTGCCTCATACAACCTCCACTATTATTGGCCATTATGTGGCTTATATTCTGCATTATTTAGCAGTTTTCCCCTCTGCAGGCTCTATCTGTAGTTTGC
Organism: Leptodactylus fuscus; assembly: GCF_031893055.1. NCBI lineage: Eukaryota > Metazoa > Chordata > Amphibia > Anura > Leptodactylidae > Leptodactylus > Leptodactylus fuscus. Next base: position 217,846,011 of record NC_134268.1, on the reverse strand, counting down.
AGTTCTCCCTGAGCTGGTGGGTTGAGATTAGCTGCCATACACTGCATACAGTAAGAAGAGGAGAGTCTGCTCTCTCACTCAGAAACAGCTACTGTACAATGCAGGACATATAGAGAGAAGCCTGACCTGCACTGATGTGAGTAATGTGTTTTGGTTATGGTAGAAAGTTTCTATTGGCAATGAGGCTGAGTTCACATCTGCCTAGGAGTTTCCATTTGGAGATTCTGTTACTGTATGTGTGTGAAATCTGGAGCAAATACAACTTTTAGTTAAAAAGAATGGACACCTGACTGACACTATTATGGTCAATGTGGTGCATCGGGCTCCGTTGATGTCCATTATTTCCCCCATCCATTCTTCCGTTGTTCTGGTCAAGACGAATAGACACACAATGCAAATGTGAACCACTTCACTTCCTCCTCCTCCCCTCTCCATAGACTTCTGTACTCGAGACTAATCTGAGTCATGTGACTTGAGGTCCATCTCACTGTCAAAAAAGTGATTTTAGCAGAAGAGGGAGATCAGGGAAACAGATAAAATGTATCAAAAAGTTTCTTATTATGACCTGTACTATGCAAATTTTGTTGCAATGCCAAGGACTGTTTAGTATATACTATATACATCATTAGTATTACATATATATAGTCCAAATTTGCAAATGCCATTATAAATCTTGCACTGATCTCTCCAAACACATCCAAAGCTGCACTGAAAGATCAAGCAAAATCCTGCAGGACTAAGCCGGTGAACATCTAATAGATTAGCAACAACTTCCATTGTTGTACAACCTTTCCTTTCTGCATCAGACTAGGCAATGCTTTATAGAAATACATCTATCTTAAAGGGAAAGTTTCTAGATTAAACATATTTTAGATTTTTTTTTTGCATTTTCTATATCAGTATCTATATATTATATACTGTAACATTATATCCTGCAACTTTCACAATTCTGTATCTTTGCAGCAGTCACCTCATTTACATCACAGATGGGATCACAATAGAAGATAACACCTCTATAGATAACACCCCTGACCCGTCATTACATCACTATTTTTCCTTTTCCAGCACAGATTTTTTTTTTTGCAGACTGAAAGAGGAAATGAGCAGAATTGTTCATTAGATGTTGATTGAAACAGAATTTCCTTTTCTAGAATTTAAATCATGCTAATTGTTAGGAAGCGTGAACCCTCCGTGTCCGGCAGTGGATCAGCTGAACGTTCATTTTCTGATCATTGCTCCAGTAGGTGGCAGCAGTGAGATGTCGGCTCCTGCAGGCTGAGATAACAAAAGATGTCAATGACAAATATAAGAGATGATGTGTGAGGGACACTGCAGCTGGTCATAGATGGGGGGTGGTAGCGGGGCGGCAAATGGGTGTCCAATAAGTCACATGACCTATACTAGGGAGAGGTAGTGCAGATACAAATCTTAAAGGGATTGTCAAAGAACTGAAATAACCAATGGGGAGGTGTAAAAAAAAGAATACTCACCCATCCCCCGCTCCATTGTCTTCCACCAGCGTCCTTTCTTGTGTCAGGGCTGGGTTATTTGAAGTCCTTCGGCTCATGTGACTTCAAGATCTCAGACGTTACTGGAGAGTCACCGATGACGTCCCGCACATACCTCACGGGTTCCTGAAGCCACCGGTCTCAGTGGTCACAAGAACTTCACCGTTTCCAGCATCAAGATGGAAAAACCACCAAGGTCAGAAAATGGAGAATCGGGGACAGGTTGTGCATTTTTTTTATTTTACTCCTCTACAGGCCGACCCAAAGATTGTTCCAATTCCTGGACAACCTGGATTGTGTTGTCTATTGTATTTATTGTACTGTGTTGGTCTGACGTACTATGAGATATACCGATACTGTGTGTCACTCGGGATAACGCAAGTCATTGAATGGTCAATGGTCTGGAAGGTTCCTTGAAGCTTCTTCACATGATGGTTCTTCTATAGGGTTAGGGCTAAGAGTTCCACCACACTAGAAGATATGTGGCTGCTCTACCATTGTGCCAACCACTAATGTCAGGAGTAGACCAGGGTACCCATGACCCATGTGAATATTCCCTTACTTATTCCACAGTACCACCTATACATCTGCCTGATCTTCATCTGACTACTCCCACATTGGTGCAAGCCAAATGGTCCTCAAAGAATTTGCAATACCTTTAGCACAACGCGTGTTAGGCTGGGCCCTTTCTCAAGTCATTGTAGCCAATTGTAACCAACTCATCAGCAACGCACAAATTAGACTACGAGCCGGCTACAATTGCACTTGAGAAAGGGCCCAGCCCGAAACGCGTTGTGCTTAGTACTCAATGAAGGTGTTCAAAATTCTTTGAGGACCTCTTTGAGGCTTCTGTACGCTCTACCCCATTCCTCCTCACCCGATTGGTCCGGAACCTTGAAGGACGCCATTCCAATCTCCTGTTGTCATTGATCATAGGAGCCATAGGTCCATCTATTTTTTTGGATCTAGTTCCACTCCCACTGGACATAAACTAAGACATCAGTCACCAGACTAACTAGTGTTTATTCCACAAATACTTCATTATGCTTTACAGAGGACAACCTCCTAATTCATAGATGATCTGATGAAGAGCGTCCTCCAACGTAGCACCCAATCCACTCTCAATCCTCGGATACAAGCCACCACTGGACCTATTGATGACTGGTTGTACCAGCCAATATTTATCCATACATTGGCCGGAATTTTTCAACAATGGTGAGTTGGATCCCATAGAGAGTTCGACCTAGAAAAAAATTGGAGATCCATTCCAGAGTTTAACATCTTGGCCAACAAGCATACCTCACAAAGCAGGAAAGTTGTGCCTATTCCAGCATGACGTATCCAGTTGACTCCCCATCTTGGACCATCGATCAGTGTGACGTCCATCAGTAAGTCGGGTATACGAGGACAGATTTCTATCGATTAAAATTCAGATTATATATAGAGGTGGGTGAACCAACCAAGATTTGTTTTGAGATTGGGTGGAATCACACGAGGACCATGACGTCATGATGCTTATCATGCCCAAATCTAGGCCTCAGCGTTGACCCTGGGTGTGTGACTTCAATAGGAAGTGCCGGATCCTGCAAGTAACCCCAGAGGTGAGGGAAGGTCAGCAGGAAAGTTTTTTCTTATGTTTTATCACCTCCTCCAGGCCTCTACCTATTACTTTGAGGTTTGCAGAAATCCTAGAGTAGAATAATTTACCACAATGCCTGTCTTAGTTTGTATGTGCAAGCTTGTCCAAGATAAATTGCCATTTGTTCAATTTCGATAAAGACCGAAAATTTAGAATATTCAGATCGAACTCGGCTTGGGAGGAATCAGTTCGCCCGTCTCTAGTCATCGATCACTGAAGGTCAGTTTCTGCCCGAATGACACTCTTAGCATACTGTATGTTTACTTAGAACATGTCACATACTCCCACCCAAGTGTTATGTGATCGGAGCATAAGAAGGTCCTAGCGTGATGGGTGGAAGCAAATTTTTATTACCTCGATGATAATACACAAGAGACAATTATGTCCTGTACTCGTCTCAACTACAGGACAATTTACCCAATGACTATTATCAACTACGAGCGGAGATCTATTCTGAGCTAAAGCCAGATGACTAATCCGAGCTAAAGTTAGATTATTTGTCAGATTCAGGATTGCTCTGTGTCAGTATGACGTCATAAAGCCAATCCAGATGTGGCCAGGAATAGTGACCATAAGTAATATAATAATATCAGGGACCCATTAAACTTCCTTGTTAGCCATTGGTTACTGATCATTTAGGAGAACAAGAAGATAACAGGTCTGGTAAACTACAGCATAGTCAGATGGAAAGGAATGGTGAATACATGGTAACAGAGGACAATAGCATAGTAGTTATGTTCTAAAACTTCAGGAGCAGTATTATAGTAGTTATAATCTTGTACATAGGAGTAGTATTATAGTAGTTATATTCTTGTACATAGGAGCAGTATTATAGTAGTTATATTCTTGTACATAGGAGGTAGTATTATAGTAGTTATATTCTTGTACATAGGAGTAGTATTATAGTAGTTATATTCCTGTACATAGGAGTAGTATTATAGTAGTTATATTCTTGTACATAGGAGCAGTATTATAGTAGTTATATTCTTGTACATAGGGGCAGTATTATAGTAGTTATATTCTTGTACATAGGAGGTAGTATTATAGTAGTTATATTCTTGTACATAGGAGTAGTATTATAGTAGTTATATTCTTGTACATAGGAGTAGTATTATAGTAGTTATATTCTTGTACATAGGAGTAGTATTATAGTAGTTATATTCTTGTACATAGTAGGTAGTATTATAGTAGTTATATTCTTGTACATAGGAGTAGTATTATAGTAGTTATATTCTTGTACATAGGAGTAGTATTATAGTAGTTATATTCTTGTACATAGGAGTAGTATTATAGTAGTTATATTCTTGTACATAGGAGTAGTATTATAGTAGTTATATTCTTGTACATAGGAGGCAGTATTATAGTAGTTATATTCTTGTACATAGGAGCAGTATTATAGTAGTTATATTCTTGTACATAGGAGCAGTATTATAGTAGTTATATTCTTGTACATAGGAGTAGTATTATAGTAGTTATATTCTTGTACATAGGAGTAGTATTATAGTAGTTATATTCTTGTATATAGGAGTAGTATTATAGTAGTTATATTCTTGTACATAGGAGTAGTATTATAGTAGTTATATTCTTGTACATAGTAGGTAGTATTATAGTAGTTATATTCTTGTACATAGGAGCAGTATTATAGTAGTTATATTCTTGTACATAGGAGGTAGTAATATAGTAGTTATATTCTTGTACATAGGAGTAGTATTATAGTAGTTATATTCTTGTACATAGTAGTAGTATAATAGTAGTTATATTCTTGTACATAGGGGTAGTATTATAGTAGTTATATTCTTGTACATAGGAGGTAGTATTATAGTAGTTATATTCTTGTACATAGGAGCAGTATTATAGTAGTTATATTCTTGTACATAGGAGTAGTATTATAGTAGTTATATTCTTGTACATAGGAGTAGTATTATAGTAGTTATATTCTTGTACATAGGAGTAGTATTATAGTAGTTATATTCTTGTACATAGGAGTAGTATTATAGTAGTTATATTCTTGTACATAGGAGTAGTATTATAGTAGTTATATTCTTGTACATAGGAGTAGTATTATAGTAGTTATATTCTTGTACATAGGAGTAGTATTATAGTAGTTATATTCTTGTACATAGGAGTAGTATTATAGTAGTTATATTCTTGTACATAGGAGGCAGTATTATAGTAGTTATATTCTTGTACATAGGAGCAGTATTATAGTAGTTATATTCTTGTACATAGGAGCAGTATTATAGTAGTTATATTCTTGTACATAGGAGTAGTATTATAGTAGTTATATTCTTGTACATAGGAGTAGTATTATAGTAGTTATATTCTTGTATATAGGAGTAGTATTATAGTAGTTATATTCTTGTACATAGGAGTAGTATTATAGTAGTTATATTCTTGTACATAGTAGGTAGTATTATAGTAGTTATATTCTTGTACATAGGAGTAGTATTATAGTAGTTATATTCTTGTACATAGGAGCAGTATTATAGTAGTTATATTCTTGTACATAGGAGTAGTATTATAGTAGTTATATTCTTGTACATAGGGGTAGTATTATAGTAGTTATATTCTTGTACATAGGAGCAGTATTATAGTAGTTATATTCTTGTACATAGGAGGCAGTATTATAGTAGTTATATTCTTGTACATAGGAGCAGTATTATAGTAGTTATATTCTTGTACATAGTAGTAGTATAATAGTAGTTATATTCTTGTACATAGGGGTAGTATTCTAGTAGTTATATTCTTGTACATAGAAGGTAGTATTATAGTAGTTATATTCTTGTACATAGGAGTAGTATTATAGTAGTAGTTATATTCTTGTACATAGGAGTAGTATTATAGTAGTTATATTCTTGTACATAGGAGCAGTATTATAGTAGTTATATTCTTGTACATAGGAGTAGTATTATAGTAGTTATATTCTTGTACATAGGAGTAGTATTATAGTAGTTATATTCTTGTACATAGTAGGTAGTATTATAGTAGTTATATTCTTGTACATAGGAGTAGTATTATAGTAGTTATATTCTTGTACATAGGAGCAGTATTATAGTAGTTATATTCTTGTACATAGGAGCAGTATTATAGTAGTTATATTCTTGTACATAGGGGGCAGTATTATAGTAGTTATATTCTTGTACATAGGAGCAGTATTATAGTAGTTATATTCTTGTACATAGGAGTAGTATTATAGTAGTTATATTCTTGTACATAGGAGTAGTATTATAGTAGTTATATTCTTGTACATAGTAGGTAGTATTATAGTAGTTATATTCTTGTACATAGGAGTAGTATTATAGTAGTTATATTCTTGTACATAGGAGCAGTATTATAGTAGTTATATTCTTGTACATAGGAGCAGTATTATAGTAGTTATATTCTTGTACATAGGGGGCAGTATTATAGTAGTTATATTCTTGTACATAGGAGTAGTATTATAGTAGTTATATTCTTGTACATAGGAGTAGTATTATAGTAGTTATATTCTTGTACATATGGGCAGTATTATAGTAGTTATATTCTTGTACATAGGAGTAGTATTATAGTAGTTATATTCTTGTACATAGGAGGTAATATCATAGTAGTTATATTCTTGTACATAGGAGTAGTATTATAGTAGTTATATTCTTGTACATAGGAGGTAGTATTATAGTAGTTATATTCTTGTACATAGGAGTAGTATTATAGTAGTTATGTTCTTGTGCATATCATGTAGTATTATAGTAGTTATATACTTGACCATAGGGGATGGAATAATAGGTGTTTTATACATATATTCATGCAGTGAAGCAGTAATGGGTTCATAATAACAATATAATTGAGATGTGTAGAATCATTATATAGAATATACATCATATCCATTAGCTATATGAAGGAATTACATTAATTCTCTGCTCGTCATTCTCCCCAATCTCTTACATTCTGAAGAGGCAATTATAAGTTATTAGGTCAGAAAGCCGTCTTTTCTCTCCCTTGTGATCTATTAGATCTGCACTTTTGATGTTTGATTGATGGTTATACAGATAAGCTATTAAAAGGCACATGGAATACATAAAGTGCCGCCATGACATGGAGTATGATAAATAGCAGGTGTTATGTGTTAAGAAAGCTGTGAAATTAGATATTGAAGAGTAGAGATGCTCGGGGGTTGTTGTTGATGTTCTCAGCTTTGTGATGTTACATAAAATAAAGTTACCTAAAATTACTAACTAAAGGAGTTGCTGATGAGAAAAAACTTTGTGTGATTTTTATGTTGACGCAGATTTCTAGCAAAATTTCCTACAAGTTTTCCACTGACCAAACCCTTATTGGTTATACTATTGGGCGGTGGAATATGCTTTGGTGTTAGATATATATGTAGCCCCCTCTGTTATAAGGTCCAGGGCCCAAGGAGAAAAGGGGGATTCCTGACTTTCTTGTGGGGCCATATTAGCATTGTAGCTAGGAGTGGTCAACCAAGGCATGATTCCAAATGTTTAGGGCCACCTGGGTGCCAACAATCCATTTTGACTGGCCAGGGTATTTAGATAGGTGGCTAGTGTATGGTCTTGGGTGGGAGATGGGACTGCTCAAACAATGTGTTTGCCATTCAGGGTATGGGGCTTTATAGGGACCAGGTAGATTATGGAGATCTATTGGAACCATGTAGGGTACCCAGCTCTATGGGAAACATGTACGTTATGGAGATCTATGGGAATCGTGTAAGGTATGGAACTCTATGGAAACCATGTATGGAAAAGAGCTCTATGGGAATTATGTAGGGTAGCTTGATGGAAGATGTTTTGGAACCATGTAGGGTATGGAAATCTATGGGATCCATGTAGGGTATGGAGATCTATGGGATCCATGTAGGGTATGGAGATCTATGGGATCCATGTAGGGTATGGAGATCTATGGGATCCATGTAGGGTATGGAGATCTATGGGATCCATGTAGGGTATGGAGATCTTTGATGACTGTGTAAGGTATTAAGCTTTATGGGAACTATGAAGGGTTTGGAGTTGCACTCTATGGGAATTATCACATTATTTTTGGTAAATATGCCCATTATAATGGGATTTATGGACTAGTTCTGCTTCTCCTTGGGTTGGGTAATTAACAGAGATCAGCAAACTTATCGAAATAAATTTAGTTCAAATAAAAAGTGTCTCAATTACCCTGAAAAGATTTTTCTTGGATTTTTTTATTAGATTTGTTTTTTACATTTTGTAGAACTAAATGTTTCTGAGAAAGTTCTGTTTGGCTTTTTTAGCTGACGTGGTCTTGGAGTTTACCCCTGGTCACTGAAGTTTGGTCAATGACCTGGTTTCCATGGTTGAGAGTAACCTTCCATGGCAAATAATTTGCTCATTTCTGATCATCTAGTTGGTGGTGATAAACTTACTTATTGTATTATTAGCCTCTGCCCGCGACTTCGTCTGCATGTTGTTGGCTTGATGATCCGCCTATATTTAGCAAATTGCTGTAATCAATAATTCATCTGTTCAGCAGCTCTCATGCTGTCCTGCTGATGAACTTGTTTCTCACACCGTGCCTGTGATTGTTCAGGCATCTCAGCAGCTCGTAGGGACGCCATATAATGAGAATGTTATTGGCATTGATAATCTGCCTGCTCTGGCATTTCAGCAGTTGTCAAGCTGGCCTGCCACTGAATTCATTCCTCGCATGGTGCCTGTGATTGTTCCTACATCTCAGCAGCTCACTGGGATGCCATATAATGAGCATGTTGTTGGCGTCGATGATCCCCCTCAGCTCCTCTTAAGGAGAACTCTGTGATTTCTGGCTCCTTCATAGCTCTCATTGTTTTAGGATTTTCTGACAAATTAGATTTCCTTTTTCCCAGAATGTTTAAAAGTAGCAAACTGCGAATTTGGATTAAAGGTGTTTTCCCACCCAGTGTGTCAGCACTGCCTGGAGCAGATCAGATAATATGCAGATGCTTGTACAGAATGGACTGAGGGTTAGCTGTGTTTATATAGAGAGATAACAGACCTGGCTAAGATAAGCTGAAAGTGCAGTGTAATATAGTATGTGAATATAAATTCATAACAGTCATGAAGCCATGTCATTTAATGGGATAAAAACTAGCCTATGTGTTAATCGAGGTTACAAACTATCTATGTGACAAATTTCATCCTAATCCATTCAGCTGTATTTGTGTGATCGAGTAACAAACATCCAAACTTTTACATTTACAATATTATTAGTAGGATTCCGGGGACATTGTGTTGTGCCGAATTTCACAAAATTCCCAGATATTAGTCCAAGCATGGCACTAATAAGCAGAGAGATGATGGGAGTTTTCCTTTGAAGAGCCCTGCGTTATATACAAGCTCCATCAATGCCACAAACTAACAGACACGGTGCGCCAAGCCCTCTGCAACTTCAAAGACGTCTCCTTGTGCGCGACTCCGATGCTTATCTCTAATAATACTTTTCATTAAGTGGCAACATGACAGTAATGAAGAGCAGGAGCTGCAAATGTGATCAGATACTTTACATTTCATTATATGGATAGGACGGGTATCACACGCTATAGGAATCATCTGAACAACAGGCACCCCCCCCCTCCCCCATACGAGGCTTGTGAGGTCTACAATTCTGGGCTGATTAATCTCCTAATATATCTTGATGGGAAGGGATACAATGTCTCAGGAAGATGCCACCTTCAGGTGTACAGGGACTTATTATGCCATGCATGCCCTGCTAAGAATTCTGGGTAAGGAATTTGCAAATAAGACCATTTTGGTGGAAAAGATGAACTTGCTCTAGCACCACCTTTTGGAAGGCAGCCCCCTATAAGTCAGTGCATGATTTTCATAAAAGCTAATTGCATAACCTCAGAATATCTTCTGGAAATTTTCCTTCCAGAGGAGTTATTATGGTATTATTCCCAGATTATTCTCTTAAGTGTCTGAAAACCATGCATTAATCTATAGAAGGTGGTGCTAGAGAAACTTTCTCTTTTCCACCAAGGAGGTCTTATTTGCATATTACTTACACTTAACCTCTCTCTGCTCTGTGCCGTTCCATTACGTTACACTGAGTGTATAGTTAATGCTCAGCATCGTAATAGTATGGCACTGTAACCCCGTGGGCACAGGGGCTGTGTCAGTCTTATGCCAGGGCCCCACTGACCGGAAATGCCGCGATTTGAAAAATTGCAGCGTTGTACAGTGCAGGCAAAGTGGATATGGGATTCATGCGAATCCCATCCCCACTTTGCAGAAAAGATTGCAGCGCAGACACGCTGTGATTTGCAAAGCCATCGCGGCTTTGCAAATCGCAGCATGTCAATTATATCTACAGAAACACCGGCGGCTTTCCCATAGATTTAATGTTAAGAGAAAGTCCGCAGAGGAAAACTCGGTGAACTTTCTCTTAAAAGCGCTGCGGAAAGAACCGCAATGCGATCACGTGGCGGTTCTTTCCGCAGTGCTTTAGTGCTGTGGATACGGCCCATGGGGCCTTAGCCTTAGGCTGTTTTAGATGTAACACTTTGGGGGCTGAAGTATCTTGGCTTGAGCGCTAGAACTCTGGAGTACAAATCATGAAAAAGTTGCAAATTGTTGCACAAGTCATGTGTTTGTTCACAAAAGAATTGTAACTTTTTAATTTTTGTGACACTTTCAAAGGTGGCCTGGCAGGGAATTGGTGGGAATGAGGCAATGGGCCCCATCAAATTTATCATCACAGAGGCCAGTTTTCTACTGTAAATGATGCCAAGGAGCTGCTGTGGGTTTCTGTTTCCGCGCTTGGACTGTGGATGTCAATTGTCATAATTTAGGTGCAAACTCTTGGAGAGCAAAAATCATCAAGATAAGTGGGGAAAACGCTCAATAACTAGAGCCCCGCAGTTCCTTGATCAATCCCTAGCAGGTAGTGATCTCTTATAATACTCGCCCGTGACCCTTACATGCTTAAAGCTGGCCCCTTGGAGATTATATACAGTGTTGGCCAAAAGTATTGGCCCCCTGCAATTCTGTCAGATAATCCTCGGTGTCCCCCAGATAATGATCACAAGCACAAACTCTTTGGTAATATCTTCATTTATTTTGCTTGCAATGAAAAAACACAAAAGAGAAAGAAAAAAAAGTCACATCATTGATCATTTTACACAAAACTCAAAAAATGGGCTGGACAGAAGTATTGGCGCCCTCAGCCTAATACTTGGTAGCACAACCTTTAGACACAATAACTGCGCACAACCGCTTCCGCTAACCAGCAATGAGTTTCTTACAAGGCTCTGCTGGAATCTTAGACCATTCTTCTTTGGCAAACTGCTCCAGGTCCCCCCTGAGATGTGAAGGGGGCCTTCTCCAAACTGCCACCAAGAGATCTCTCCCCCTCCCCCACAGGTGTTCTATGGGATTCAGGGCTGGACTCATTGCTGCCACTTTTCATTCAGACGCTGACGCTGGATAGTACGGGGTGACACTGTTGTACCCTCGGACTGCAGGGCGGCTTGGACTTGTTTGGATGTTAGTCGAGGTTCTTTATCCGCCATCCGCACAATCTTGCGGTGAAATCTCTGGTCAATGTTTCTTTTGCGTCCACATCTCGGGAGGTTAGCCACAGGGCCATGGGCTTTACACTTCTTGATGACACTGCGCACGGTAGACACAGGAACATTCAGGTCTTTGGAGATGGACTTGTAGCCTTGAGATTGCTCAGGCTTCCTCACAATTTTGCTTCTCAAGTCCTCAGACAGTTCTTTGGTCTTCTTTCTTTTCTCCATGCTCAATGTGGTCACACAAGGACACAGGACAGAGTTGGAGTCAACTTTAATCCATTTTATCTGGCTGCAAGTGTGATTTAGTTATTGCCACCACCTGTTAGGTGCCTCAGGTAAGTAACAGGTGCTGTTAATTACACAAATTAGAGAAGCATCACATGATTTTTCAAACAGTGCCAATACTTTTGTCCACCCCCTTTTTTTATGTTTGGTGTGGAATTATATCCAATTTGGCTTTTTGACAATTCTTTTTGTGGTTTTCCATTGAAGACAAATTAAATGAAGATAATACCAAATAATTTGTGATTGCAATCATTTTCTGGAAGAACACGGGTATTATCTGACAGAATTGCAGGGGTGCCAATACTTTTGGCCAACACTGTAAGTCTTCAAGTTTTTCTCTCTGGTTCTTATAATGTTCAAGAACCCTCAAAACTACGATTCATTTGCATACCTAAGAAAACTCGGATTTCTACCAAACGGCGGTGTAGAGAAGACATCTAAAGGTAGGAGAAGCATAGCCTTCCTTAAGGCTATTCCTATGTGTTAGTAAGAAAAAGAAGGGTATCCAATGATAGGATCCCATTAAGGAAATTTAATATCAAAATTTATATGACGCATCTTAAAAAAAAATCAAGGGGCAACACGGTGGCTCAGTGGTTAGCAGTGAAGCCTTGCAGCGCTGGAGTCCTGGGTTAGAATTCTGCCAGGAACAACATCTGTAAGGATTTTGTATGTTCTCCCCGTGTTTGCGTGGTTTTCCTCCCATTCTACAAAGACATACTGATAGGAAAAAAAATAATAATAATAATAATAATAATAATAATAAAAAAATAAAAAATCATGAAAATGTTAATATGTTTCATTCTCTCCACGACCTTTGGCTTTGTTCTGCGCCTTGCTTTCGCTCGGGTTCTATTCTTAGTTTACTCTATATTGCTCCATAAATGTATTTAAAAAAATTGAAAAACTACAGAAAAAAAAATGTAAACACTAAAGCTAATATAGGATTATCCTTATTTTTTTTTATTTTTTACTTTTGGTGATATTATAAAATATAGAATCAATAGAGTTTGCCGCCAAGGTCTAAAACAAGTTTGTAACATTAAAGAACAACACTTAAAGTTCTAAGTTGTTATCAAATTCATTATGTTGCATGTTCGGATTTTGATGGTTCCTATTTAAGTAATGGTAAAAAAAAAAAAAAAAAAAAAAAAAAACAGGAGAAAACTCTGAAAAAAAAAAAAATGCACTAAATGGATACATTATTCCAAACCTTGCAGTAGTTAGCAAAGTCATTTAACTGGAGAAAATTTCTTTTCAGAATACTAAAATGCTTATTTTTGTGCTCTTTATGAATAGATACCTTTCATCATATGAACAATTTGTCTTCCCGTGACGTTAATCAGCATATATGAGAACGGAGCTTTAAAAACAATCATTGCATTTTCCAGCCGTACAATGTTCCTGCATTCGCTGACAATTTGCACCATGCTAGCTAAGATGCTTTTTAACAATTTTCTTTTTTTTTTGGTTCCCTTCTAGAGCAGCAGGTAGCTTGTGATTGACCAGCATCTTGCAAGTTCCCAAATTATGATTTGCAAAGTAGTTTTTTTCCATCTGTAATTTGAATAACAATTTTTAAAGTGGTACGGCTCGATAGAAATTTTTTTTTTCCTATGCTGTTTAATTTTATTTTTTTTTTCAACCCCCGAAAAGAGAAAACAAAATAGCTTGCATTAAGTACGGTATTTCTTTCGAAAGGTCAGCGCGTATCCTTTTGGAATCAACTCCAGGGTTTGAAAAGTTTCCGACTTGTGTCGAGGTTGATGAATTGGGGGACGGAACAGCCGTCCTTAGGGTCTCTTGGCTCGGGACCAGACTGCCTGGGAATCGGGGAGGGGGACCTGGATTTTAGTTTTTAGCTGACGATTTATGTAAGGAGGCACAAGGTCTATTCATTGTTGGGAAAATAAAAAACAAAAATATCCTTAATGTTTTTTGGTTTTTTTAGAATTCTGAGTTTCATTTCCGTTATGGCAATGGAATAGAATCCACAGACAGGTTAGCGCGCTGCTAAGGAGACCGACATGGGAAGGAAATTGGTGGTGATCTAGGTTACCCGAAAGCAGGGGCATTAATAGACACCTTGGCACACCTTGATTTTGTCACGCTCACCACCGCCAGGTCCGTCTTGTCCATTAACAGGATGCCATTCGTTCCAAGTCTTCACTACCAAAATTGCTCAGCTATTCTGTATGTAATTTGGCTCAGCTATCCTCCATTACTTGTCTACACCCAGCGGCTGCTATTATGCCAGGGTTCATCCTTTCCGTCCTTTGTCGTTGAGAATACAATACTACGCTACTGACTAAGGTGCAGCTATGATGATGCCATCGAGACCACCCTATTGAAAGACACCTGTACTCCAGCGTCTGAGCCCCTATGTTTCCAACTGATCCCTAAGCAGAGCTGCACCTGTCATGAGGCGACTTGAGACTATCACCTCGGGCGGCGCGTCCTGGGCAAAAAAAGTGGCCAATACTATGAATGACAGACAAAAGAAAGGAGACAATATACTATGTGGGAGTCAAAAAATGGACTATATACTGTGTAAGAGAAAGTGATGGCAGCCAATAAAGGGGCAATATACTCTATTGGGGGCCATTGGACATAATCTGTGGTGGTCGATAAAAGGATTTTTTTGACCTGCAAAATGGACAGTAAAAAGCACTGTGCGTGACCTGTTCAGTTTTGAGGAAGCACAGACTGGCGAGAGAGTTTGGGACGGGCTCTTGGTGAATGGAGTCACATTCTAGTTGCAAAAATATCAAGCAGCATTCAGCTTGAAGTCGCGGTTATGGCTTGTGTATGTTTATTGTGTATGTTTATTGTGTGACGCTAGTAATGTGTAAACTCAGATTTTTATATTTTTGGGGGGGTGCACCTTACTTTAGTTTGCCTCAGGCAGCAGACTAGATTCACCCCTGGTCTTAGGTCGTTTCTCCAGCTATGTTTTCTAGTTTTCTAATATTTCTTGACCTTGTATTTGTCTTCCTCCTGCCCTGACCTCCTGCTTGTTCCTGGTATTGACAGTACTCTGCCTGCCCTTACCTTCTGTCTGACCAATGGCAGAATCTACAGACTTGACCTCATTCTGGACTTTTAGGATGAAGAACATACAATCTCGTAGACTCCATGACTCACTTAGGACATTCCCAACCCAGAGGATCTACAGTTCAGGTAGTGTCAGGCTGATGGGTTACATGGTAACTGTATACGTTGATACACATTGGGATAGGACCACTAAAAATTCATCTGGGCAAGTGCCTGGGATAACTGGAGAAGGGGCCAAAAATGTGGGGTTTATATAAAGTAATGTTACCATCATGTTTCAAACTCTGTTGATCCTATTGTCTCAGAATTTGTCCAGAATAACAATAGAATCCTCCATTTTTTGGGAATACCATTGATCAATCTTGACCTCTAGTTCATTAATCATGGCGAGTATTTCAAGTTTTTCATCTAAATCTCTAAAATTATCCGTCTTTCCTCTACATTTTGCTTTTACATTAAAAATAAATAAATAAATAAATAAATAAATAAATAAATAAATTGAGAAATAATGCAAAAATTATTGGGCAAGAAATAGTCTGTTTATTTGCCCCAGCTATTGATACACTGACCCTATGGATGGATCTGATGTGGTCGCTGATCTGTCATCGGAATGGGAAATATTTGTGATATACTGTCCTAAAGAACGTGTAGGCAAACACTCTCCCTAATGTGGACGAGTGCCCCCATACCCTGTCCTAAAGAAGTCACATAAGCAGCATTTGTTTTTTCTAGGCACTAGGTAAACTTTTAACCAAAAATTTAGGGGTAAATATTTTTCATATCACAGCTGAAAAAGGTGGAGTTCACCCATCCGGATTTCCAACTGCGTTATTCTTAGACCTGAACTCTTGATATTGCAGAACAGACAATGGTCTAGAACACGTCGGGACATTTTTTGAGGTTTTTAGGGTAATTTTTTTACCCACTTTGTGATTTTTTTTTCAGGGCTTGTCTTCAACTGTTGTCTTTAGTGAGGCTCTTTAGTTGAGCGAGAGCCAGTCAGTTCTTTTTTCCTGGAGCGGTTTGTTCCGGCTCCCGGAAAAAAGAACAGACATGCTCATTCTTCAGGCCAAGTCGCCTTGCGAATCCACCTGAAGACACTCCCTCCTCCCGACTAGAGAAGAGCGAGTAGTAATCCATCGAATATCGAATAACATTATAGTTTATGGGAAAAATCAGGAATGTTGTTCCGGTTTACATGGAAACCAAAGTTCGACACATTGGATCCTCCAAGTTCCGGAAGTAGCAGGACGAGGAGCACAAGGAGGTTTTTGCATTGAATTCAATGGAATTTTCCCGTGTGGTATTCGACCGATACGAGTATTCAATCGAATACTACTCGCTCATCTCTACTCCCGACTAGTCCACGCCCTGTGTGCACTCAGCCTAAGCGTGCGGACGCCATGTTCCCTACATGGGAAGCAAAACTGATACAGCGGGGCAGATTATAAAATAAACTGCAACAGAATTCTTCTACATTTTGCAACAAAAATTGAACTATACAGCGTGCACTGAATTTATCATGTGTTTTAGCCATGTTTTATGCCTTCCTTACAAATTATCTTAACCCCTCCTGCTCCTGGCATCAGATTTTCAATTTTTGATTTTGACTCCCCACTTTCCAAATCCCAAGACTGTGTTATTTTCCCGTCACAGAGCCATATGAGGGCTTAGTGTTTGTTGGACAAATAGTAATTTATAATGGCGCCATTTAGTATTCCATATAATGTAAAAAAAAATCAGAACGGTGTGAAATTGGAGAAAAACTGTGTTTGTGCGACATTGTTACTGGCTTTACTTTAGGGTGTTCACTGTGCGGTCACAATGACATGACCTTTTTTTTTCGTTTGTAGCTTGGGCGTTTTTGGGGAATGTATAATTTGTTCACGGGTTTTGTTTGGTTTTTATTTCACATCTCGTAAGAGGAGACGATTTGAACTTTTGTTTTTTTGAATGATTATTTTTCTGTATTTTTTAAAACCTAAAAAAAAAACTACTTTATTAGTAGCCTAAACATGCAATCTTCTAAATGCAGGTCCCATAGGCTGCAATACAAGGCTATTAAGGCTGGTCATTGGAGGAGGGCGTGTCTTCAGGCTGAATCGCGAGGTGAAACGGCCTGAAGAATGAGCACCTCGTTTCTTTTTCCGGGAGCCGGCACAAGCTGGCTCCCAGAAAAATCTCCTGAGTGGCTCCCATTGATTTCAATGGGAGCCGTCTTTTTGGTCAGGATTTCAAGGTGGATATGGCCTCAAAATCCTGACCAAAAAACCCTCAGAGTATTATATCCCAGGGAATAACAATATCACCTCCAGTTCAGCTGAACAAGTTTGGTTTGAAACAACTCAGGTGGGTGAACCTTGCAAGTATCCCCAAAATGAAGCTCACGTGGTTTGGCCCATCTCTTGTAGAGCATAAAATGAGACATATTTAGTGATGATGTGAGACAGTGATCGGCTACAATCCATAGGGAAGAGCAAGTGATAACATTCTCTGCAGCGCCACCACCAGACAAAAACAAGCATTGCACTGTTTCTATAGAACGCAATGGGCGGTCCACCTAGTGGTAGGATGTGTCGGGTCCTCCAGCGATAGATATGCCCTAGCAACTCTCTATTATGTAGTTATATGTCTAATAGTAGAGGGTCCATCTTATTATCTAAGAAATCCCTAATACACTATACAAAAATGGGTTTTCTACCCCAAACAACCTCCTTAAAAGGAATCTGCCACCAATTAATTTAGTTATTAAAGTCAGATAGTCATTTTTTTTCTGCTATTTTTATTCAATTT
This sequence comes from Leptodactylus fuscus, assembly GCF_031893055.1. Taxonomy (NCBI): domain Eukaryota; kingdom Metazoa; phylum Chordata; class Amphibia; order Anura; family Leptodactylidae; genus Leptodactylus; species Leptodactylus fuscus. Next base: position 217,828,217 of record NC_134268.1, on the reverse strand, counting down.
TTTTGTACATGATTATGGGGGCGGCCATCTTGCCTGAGCTTTTCCTGTTAACAGCATTTAGTGATCTGCTTTACAGCAGTCTCATGGCCATAGGCTGTAATAGACCGGAGCCTACTCATTGAGGTCTATGGAGAGTATTGTAGACATGCTCAGTGCAGGGAGGGGGGCGGAGATAAGCTGTGACGTCATCTATTATCAGTCGTGATGTAACGATGGGTCACTATGGGTGTTATTCTGTACAGGCGTTATCTTCTATTGTGATCCTGTTTGTCTTGTTTGATATAGTGTAAGTCCTCTATCCCACCGTTCCATGTGTTCCATATATAGGTTGATAGTGACCTGGAAAATTAAAAATAAAATAATAAATAAAATTATTTTAAAAAATTTGCTTCCCATAAAAACTTGTTTTAAAAAATTAGACAACTTTTGGTGACAAATTCCGCTGAAACCCCTACTTCTAAGCTTACATACAGTACATAGTGTAATAAAAGTCTCGGTACACAGAGTTGTTCTTTCCCATTACGTCTATAATAATAATAAAAACCTGAAATATTACGATTTACGTGAAAATTGCGATTTTGACAAAAGCAAGACGGTGTCCTCATTGAAACAGACAGGCAAATATCAACAACAGAAAACAGACGTGCTGGCGCTGGCCGGGCTGGATATTATGTCTGGGGTCTCCATTGTGAAGGTTATGGACGGAGCCTGTTTATAAGAGCTACTGGGAACGTGTCTGGAGCTGAAAGGTCTGAGGATCTGGTGCAGGACGAGAGCGCAGAGACTGCCGGGATCACATGACCTGCAAACCCTGGAGACTGTATGTGCACACTCATATGAAGGTGCAGAGTCTTCTCTTATCTGGTTTCATTTTTGATGTTTTGCATTGTAATTCTCATATTTGTTCACAGGACAGCCATCTTGCCTGAGCTACTGTTACCAGTAAAGCAGAGCTTTACAGCAGCCACATGGACCGTAGGAACCTGTAAACTGGAGATGACGCAATGATGTCTATGGCAGAGTTGTTGGCATGCTCTGTGACCTGTTTCCTTATAGACACTACCTGCTTGTACTGATAAAGAGCTGCCTGCTGAAAAGTGATCTCTACAGAACAGGAAGTCTGCAAAGTTTTAGGAATTGCTATGGGTGTGCAAAAGATGGATACAAGGATCAGCCCCATTACCATTACCATGGGGTTAATTCTCATCTTTGAACCTTTGTGTTGCGTGTCAATGGGTTGTACAAACCCCAACTACATGCACGAGACTGTTTCCGGCCTTTCTGCTGAGATCTATGTCATATCTGACATGCATAAATAAAGGCCTTACCTACTGACCTGAAGACCTGGGTGTACAAACATTTAGGGATGAGCAGACCTGCTTGGATAGAACTGGATTTGACCAAATTTTTCAGAAGTTTCAGGTCGAAGCTTAGAGGGGATCTTCATTCACTAATCATTATTATAAGTTGAGGTCTCAGACCAGCCCTGGGTCGCCCTAAAGCCCAATTATTGGGCCCTGGTGGTTTCAACATCATGTCGCTTTGTTGCTGTACATCACCACTTAGGAGACTGGAAGAAACCAGAAGCCAAAATTGTTGGAAAATTCATAACAAACCCAAGTTGGTTTCCTCTTCTCTACTGCAGATGTGTTGAGCTCACAGAGCGTTGTCTAGACTGGATACAAGTGTATCAGCTGAGAGCAGGACTAACTATGACTATGAATAGAGACCAGAGTTGTCTTAGTCACTGGCAACAAGTGGATACATTGAATAGAACAAACACTAAATCTGTTACAAAATTGCAAACGTTTTAAATTTTGCCCATTATTTAGCTTATTTACATACAAATGGAAACCCCTTTAAGATAATGCATCAGGTTTCCATTCAGTCTAGTTCAGCTCTGCTACATGTGTGCTGGTATGTCCTAGTCCCTGCACTGGGGTCTGTTTTCTGATATTTGACCCCTTCGGCCTGTCACATCTATATAAATCAGGCTGATATTTGAGTACTTGTTATTATTAGACATGTTCCCGGGAATCGCTCCATTCACAGACTCAAGAGGAAACTTACGATATGACAAATGATGAACTATAAACATAATCCAGCAAAACACTTCAGCTGGGGATAAATATTCCTGTATCTGTCTTTTTTCAATCTTATGGGAGCGATTGCGCTTATTATTCCTCAATCTGAGATTTTTCCATTTCTGGTTTATTACACTGAGACATTAAAGGGATTCTACCATTAAAACATGTTTTTTTCTAATGACCACGTCGGAATAGCCTTAAGAAAGGCTATTCGTCTCCTACCTTTTCATGTGGTCACCGCCGTGCCGGTCATCCGAAATACCGTTTTTTCCCGGTATGCTAATAAGTGTCTGATGATACATGCGCAGTTGGCTCTGGCAGTGAGACCCTGTAAGAGCCGACCGCGCAAGCCAGCCAGCGGCCATATTTGTGAGGCCGCAATTGTGCGCATGCGCAGTACACTCCGCAAAGTATTTGCCGAACAGAGTGTACTGCGCATGCTCAATAAGGTCCGTACAGCCCTCCGACGCCTGGATGAGTTAACTCGTGTGTCGGAGGGCTGAACAGACCTTACTGAGCATGCGCAGTACACTCTGTTCGGCACTCGTGGAGCATACTGCGCATGCACGGAATTGCGGCCTCGCAAATATGGCCGCCGTCCAGCTTGCGCAGTCGGCTCTTACAGGGTCTCGCTGCCAGAGCCGACTGCGCATGCGTCACCTATGATGATGAAAGAAGAGGACACAGAAGGGGAGGAGGCAGATCAGGAAGAAGGCGTCGCTGGATTGCCCAGTTCCACCCAAAGTGGGGACGCCTCCATCGGCGTATGAGCGCTGGGGCCCGCCCTCATTGCTGCCGGACACTCATTAGCATTCCGGAAAAAACGGTATTTCAGATGACCGGCGCGGCGGAGACCACATTAAAAGGTAGGAGACGAATAGCCTTTCTTAAGGCTATTCCGACGTAGTCATTAGAAAAAAACATGTTTTAATGGTAGAATCCCTTTAAATCCAAGTGGTAAAATGTCCGAAACGTGATGCAGAATTTTTAAAACCAATGTGGCTCCTGGACTTAACATTAATTCCAGCAACATTCAGCGGGCCCCTAAGTCTAGGAAGCCCCCCAAAAAGCTTGCTACATATATAGGCTGATCTGGCCAATATGGTTATAAAGAGAACTGGGCAGCCATGTAGTTACAGCACATAGTTCTCTCTATCCCCTCTCTGCTCTCATCTTTATGTTCAGTGATGGTCAGTTTCGACAGCACAAAATGAAGAGGAATTCCACTTTAGATTTTTTATAATTTTAAGGACCTTCACAGCAATTTTCACTGACTGATCAGCCCCATTTCATGAACTAGGCCACATAGGACAATGACGGCTCTATTGTACTGCTGGATGTCTAGGTAAGACAGGAAAGCAACAAGTCATTCCCTGAGTGTGTGGCCCCCACAAGCACAGCTCAGCGTCTGTCATAAGTCTCGGCACCCCACTCAATTTGGTTGATGATCTATCCTAAAGATAGGTCATTAATCAAAAAAACCCAGAATACCCCTTTAACCCATGTCATCCTGAAGACTGAGCCACTCTATGGGCACTTTTCTGTCCATTAACGCCCATTCCTTTCAGCAAACACCTTACTGCAACTTCTATACAGATGTATACACAATGCATATCTCCAATATGGCTGCTTCGAGGAATTTACTCAAAATATATAATAAAAAAACAAAATCTAAAGATTATATTTTATAAAATAAAATGTAAATCTCCGATATGGCTGCTTCGAGGAATTTACTCAAAATATAAAATAAAAGAAACATAAAATATAAAAATTATATTTTATAAAATAAAATGTGTATCTCCAATATGGCTGCTTCGAGGAATTTAAAAATTAAAAAACGTAAAATCTAAAAATTATATTTTATCAAATAAAATGTATAACTCCAATATGGCTGCTTCGAGGAATTTATTCGAAATATAAAATGATAAAGCATACAAAATAAAAATTATATTTTATAAACTAAAATGTATATCTCCAATATGGCTGCTTCGAGGAATTTACTCGAAATATAAAATAAAAAAATATACAAAATAAAAATTATATTTTATAAAATAAAATGTGTATCTCCAATATGGCTGCTTCGAGGAATTTACTCGAAATATAAAATTAAAAAACATAAAATCTAAAAATTATATTTTATAAAATAAAATGTATAACTCCAATATGGCTGCTTCGAGGAATTTATTCAAAATATAAAATTAAAAAACATAAAACCTAAAAATTATATTTTATAAAATAAAATGTATAACTCCAATATGGCTGCTTTGAGGAATTTACTTGAAATATAAAATAAAAAATAAAAAAATCTAAAAATTATATTTCATAAAATATAAAAAAACTTTAAAAATTCTATAAAAACGTTTACAGATTTTCTTTTCTACGATCTTGAATCTAATGAATGAAATGAACATTAAATACATGAGTATTCCAATTTTATTTATTTATTTTCTAATAATATTTTTGAAAATCCAATTTCAAATTTCAGGCCAACACAAAACACTAAAAAAAAAGTTCCATCGTCATTGAATTAAACATTTATCCATCTCGAGATGAATCCAAGTCATAACCTAACATAAAATAATCTTAACCTAACAAGGTAAATCAATTACTTTGCCGCAGATTCTTAACCCCCCCAAGCCCCCCATCCTTCCCCCGCTCTCATTAAAATGTATGAGGTCAGTTTTATTAAACCCTCTAATGGGAAAGATCCACCAAATGATTAAGATTTTTTTTTTTTTTTTTTTAATCAATCTACGTTGATTTAACCTAGAATGACAGGTAGGAAATAGTGTGTCCCGCTCGCTCTCTAAGTCGCTTCCACTCGCACCGTCTATTTTCCATCATACACATGAGTTCTTTCTTCTCTGACGCTTGACTATCTCATACTGTTTTGTTGGCTGATGAAGTGCTGTTTCACCTTCTCCAACTTGGTTTGATCACTGATTTCCTGTGAAGCACAATGAATGTTACATTAGACTGTTCAAAGTCAGTTGGTGCACCATCTGTTCTACCAGGATTGGAAACACCAAGTAGCAGACATCAACAGTAAGGAAGCCGCGCTACGATTTTCATCAGAATATTCATATTCACACAAATGGCGGCTGAGAAAGCTGATTTTTTTTTCCAAATTTTTTTAATTTTTTTTTTTTTTCGCAGTACGCGTGTGACGACAAGTTACTTTTATGAAATATGCAGAGGATTCTCTGAGGATTGATCCAGGCCAGTCCGCCTCTTCCCTCCCCCCCCCCCCCCCTCCGGCTCTGTTTCAGCTCATCGTCGTCATGTGAAATGTTCTTCGTCGTTTCTTTATTTGTCTCCGAAAACAGCTTTTTCCATAAATAATTTCATCACTTCTTATGTAAAGCAAAAATATTTTAGGTAAATATTTTGCAAATCCATATTTTAAGACGTGTCGAGTCGGAATGTATATTTAAAGACTTTGCTAAACGTCTGTTTTTTTTGGGGGGAGGGGGGGATGAAGAAAGCTCGACAAAAAAGTCGCCTGCGCTTCTTATGGGAAGGAAGAGCCGAAACTGTTTGTGCTCCGGGGACTTCCTGCCTGAAGGACGGGGTTATAGAACAGGAAGTGGCCGTCTCATAGAGATGGAGTGATTGGTTCGTAACGAACCAGATTCGACCTGAACATTCCAAATGGTTTGGTTTTTAACAAAATTGGACAATCAAAAATTGGTGTGTTCGACCCGAAACTAATCTTGGTCCCAAGCCACCCGAACCCTAAACAAACCAAACCTTGAGAGGTTCGCCCATTTCTACTCATAGACCTTGGTCTGATATTTGGTCACCCAATGGTTTCTGCCCTTCCCTCAGCAATTCCTGTCATTATGACGCCCCCCGTCCCTGTGTTGGAATGTACTTGATAAAAGGGGTTATTGGCGGAATAATAAATATTACCGTGGAACACCCTATTGGATAGGCTTTATTACTAATATACACCATGGTCCCCAGGGGAGGCTAGAACTCTTGCTCCTATGTGTCACAGGTAAGGTTGAGCAATCGTGTTCAGAAAAGATCAGATTCTGATCAGTGATCGAGAAAATTTCACGATCGCGATCGGAATTCCGAACACGGTCTTTTTAGGTGGGATCGAGATCGGTACTATTTCCCACAATGCTTTGCTTAGCCTTTACACTGAGTATACGCTCCACACATTCTGAGTGGAGTGTATACTCAGTGTGAAGGCTCCGCTGCGGTTCCATAGGAATGAATGGAAGCAGCCGGCACACAGCCTTAACCCCCTGCGCGCCGGCTGCCTCCATTCATTCTAATGGGAGACTAAACTAACATCTCTAGTAGCTACTTACCTCCAGAGATGGCTGTTCCGGTGCCCAGTGTTCTCCTTTTTCTTCGCCTTGCTGCCCCCGTCTCCCAGGTTAATGTTTAACCCCTTAGAGACACAGCCCAAAAGTGACTTAAGGACCAGGCCTCTTTTTTCAAATCTGACATGTGTCACTTTAAATGGCGATAACTTTGAGACGCTTTAACTTACACAAGTGATTCTGAGATTGTTTTTTCGTAACACATTGTACTTCATGTCAGTAGTAAATTTTCGTCGATATGTTTTGTCTTTAATTATGAAAAAATAGGAAATTTGGTGAAAATTTTGAAAAAAATGCAGTTTTCAAACTTTGAAATTGCAAGCCTTTCAAATAGAAAGTCATACTACCCGAATTTTTTCATAAATATAATTAACCATGTCTCTGATTTATGTAGCAATCAAATTTTAAGCACCCTTTCATTTTTTTCAGATATTATAAGGCTTACAAGTCAAGCAGTAATTTTCCAAATTTTCAAGAAAATTTCCAAAACACATTTTTCAAGGGACCAGTTCAGTTCTGAAGGGAACTTGAAAGGCCTCTCTAACAAAACCCCCCAAAAGTCACCCCATTCTAAAAACTGCACTCCTGAAAGAATCTAAAACAGCAGTTAGAAAGTTTCTTAACCCTTTCAGCATTTCACAACAATTAAAACAAAATGGAAGTCAAATTTACATTTTTCAATTTCTGTCACTAATATATTCATTTAGCCCTAGAATTTACACATTTACTAAGGGTTAAAGGAGAAACTGCACCCCACATTTTGTTACACAATTTCTCCCGAACACGACAATACCCCATATGTGCTGGTACCCTAATGTACGGGCACACGGTCGCTCTCAGAACGGATGGAGCACTAATTGGATTTTGTAGGCCAGATTTTGCTAGAATATTTTTCAGGCGCCATGCCCCGATTGCAAAGCCCCCAAGGTGCCAAAACAGTGGAAAACCCCAAAATGTCACCCCATTTTGGAAACTAGACCCCTCAAGGAATTTATCAAGGGGTATAGTGAGCACTTGGACCCTACAGGTGTTTCACAGATTTTTTTACCATTGAGATGTGAAAATGAAAAATTACTTTTTTATAATAAAATGTCACTGTAGCCCCAAATTTTTCATCTTCACAAAGGGTTAAAGGAGAAACTGCACCCCACATTTTGTTACACAATTTCTCCTGAACACGACAATACCCCATATGTGCTGGTACCCTAATGTACGGGCACACGGTCGCTCTCAGAACGGATAGAGCGCTAATTGGATTTTGTAGGCCAGATTTTGCTAGAATACTTTTCAGGCACCATGTCCCTTTTGCAGAGCCCCCAATGTGTCAAAACAGTGGAAACCCCCAAAATGTCACCCCATTTTGGAAACTATACCCCTCAAGGAATTTACCAAGGGGTTTAGTGAGCCCTTTGACCCTACAGGAGTGTAACAGAATTGGCCCAACAAAAGGAAAAGTGACATTTTTTGCTATAAAATGTAGCTTTAACCCCAAATTATGCATTTCCACAAGGGGTTAAAAAAGAAAATGCACCCCACAAATTGTCAAGCACTTTGCCCCAACTACAGAAATGCCCCACATGTGGATGTAAAGTGATGTATGGGCACACTGTAAGGTCCAGAGCTGAAGGATCGCTATTGGGATTTTGGAGGGCAAATTTAGCTGAAATCTGTTTCAGGCACCATGTTGCATTTGGAGAGCCCCTGAAGTGCTAGAACAGTGGAAACCCCCTCCCCAAATGACCCCATTTTGAAAACTAGACCCCTCAAGGAATTTATCAAGGGATTTAGTGAGCACTTGGACCCTACAGGTGTTTCACAGATTTTTTTACCATTGAGATGTGAAAATTAAAAATTACTTTTTTTCCAATAAATCGTCCATTTAGCGCCATATTTTTAATTTTTGCAAGTACTTAGAGAATTAAGAGCCCCCCACAATTTCCCCTGAACACGGCAGTACCCCATATGGGATCATAATCTGCTGTATGGGTACATGTTGGGGCTCAGAATGGAAAGAGCGCTATTTGGATTTTGGAGGGCATATATTGCTGGAATAGTTTTCAGGTGCCATGTCGCATTTGCTGAGCCCCTAAAGTATCAATACAATAGAAACCCCTCAAAAGTGACCCCATTTTAGAAACTACACCCATCAAGGAATGTATCAAGTGGTATTATGATTTTGAGACTAAAAATGCTTCCCAAAATTTGAAATTTTTAAAGAAATATGCCATTTTGGTATCCAATGCATTGCACCCACTTTGTATTGTCAGAGACCTGCACTCCTAAAACTATTAAGTGGGCGATCCCGAGGGGCAAAAAAATTATATATGTGGGTATAAACTGCTGCTTGGGCGCACAGCAGGGCTCAGAAGGGAAGGAGCACTGCGCTTTATAGCTTTTGGGGTACAGATTTAGAGGGACTTTCTGGGTGCCATGTTGTTTTTGCAGAGCCCTGGAGGTGCCAGTAAACTGGAATTCCCCAAGAAGTGACCCCATTTTGTAGGGGAAATTTTAGAGTCTCTGCAAAAGTGCCATGGCATCCAAAAACCAAACCGTCTAAGTCTGTGCTCCAAAAACCAAATAACCTTCTTCCCTTCTGTGTCCGGCTGGGCCCTAATATCAGTTTATACCCACATATGACATTACGTACGTTATCCGGGGTACACCAGTGTCATACATGTGCCCTAATATCAGTTTATACTCACATATGACATTACCCCGGTTACACCAGTGTCATACATGTGGCATACACTGCAGTTTGGGCGCACAGCAGGGGGCAGAAGGGAAGGAGCGCGATGCGGCTTTTGGAGCGCAGATTCAGATGTTTGGTATCTGGACGCCATGTCATGTTTGTAGAGCCTGTAAGGTACCAGAAAAGTGGATTCCCCAAAGGAGTGACCGCAGTTTGAAAACTGCACCCCTAAAAGAATGTATCAGGGTGTGTAGTGAGTATTAGTATCCTGGACGTGACTGCACAGCGGATGGCGAAGAGGGAATGTATAAGCGGTGCGGAGGACATTGCAGACACTAAATTCCCTACTGTACCCCCAGTAGCTCCTATGATTGGGGGAGTCACACTGGGGTCACTTTGGGGGTCACTTCTGGTGTTTTTCGCTCATAAGCTGTAAATCTGGGGTGTCCCCTGATATTCGCTTGCACAGCTTATACATTCCCTGCCTGCCGCAGCCAGTTGTGTTCTAATGATTTGGCGATTTTGCGTGATTTTGTCTTCACATTGGTAGAGGCTATATTTTCTTTATTTTTCTGCTGACATGGCCATATAAGGGCTTGTTGTTTGCGGGATATGATGTATTTTGTAATGACACCATCTTGGGGTGCCTAAAACTTACTGATTACATTTTATTAACTCTTTTTTTGCTGGATATAAAAGAGAAAAAATCAATTCTGGTATTGAGTTTTACCTTTTACATTTTTCGCCATGCAGCGTACAGTATAAGTAACATGTGTCCTTTATTCTGCGGGTCAGTACGGTTACGGCGATACCTCATTTATGTTAATTTTTTATGCGATACTAAGTCTGCAGAACAAAAACACATTTGGGGACATAAATCAGTGATTTTTGCATCGCCATCTTCTGAGAGGCGTAACATTTTTATTTTTCGCTTGACAGTGTTGGTTGAGGGCTAATTTTTTGCGGGACAACCTGTGCATTTTATTGGTACTAATTTGGGGTGCATATGACTTTTTGATCACTTTTTATAGCACATTTTGTAAGGTGAGATGGCGAAAAATCTCTACTTCCGGCGGGTTTTTTCCGTTATTTTTTACCGCCGTTCACTGTGTACATTAAATATTGTTTCAGTTTTGTTGTACAGGTTGTTACGGACGCGACAATACCAAATATGTATTGTTTTTATTAATTTTTTGTGTTTTTTTTACATAATTCATTTTTTATAGAAAAAAGGGATTTTTGGGACTTTATAACTTTATTAATTGTTTTCAAATACTTTATTTTTTTTTTACACTTTTTTTTTACTTGTTCTTGTGTCCCTATGGGACACATGGATCAGTGATTGCATGTATGCATGCAATCACTGATTCTCTACTCTAGACTGAGACACAGGCTGCAGTGACAGCCTGCACGTGTCTCACTCTAGACACAGGAAGTGAGCTGTGCGGACGGGACAGACTCACTTCCAGAAGACGCCGGGAGCATCACCAGGTAAGTAAGTGAGTGCTCAGGGCTGTCTGGGGTCACTAACCAGACCCCAGACTACGTACTACAGATACCGGCACCCCCCGATCTCGGTCCGGGGGGTGCCGGCGGGGGGGGGGAGAGATCGCGGCACCCTTTGTTTGCGGTGGTCATGGAAAAGGGTGATAGCTGTCAGTAACAGCCATCACCCAGTTCCGATTCCGCCCGCTCAGCTAGTGAGCGGGCGGAATCACCATGACGTACAATTACTTCATGGTGCGCGAAGTACCTCGCGTCCATGACGTAATAGTACGTCAAAGGTCGCTAAGGGGTTAAAGAGCTAGGAAGGCGGGGCTAGTGGCTTAGGAGAGTGTGGGCGGGTACAGGGTGGAGAGATGTGACGTCTCCCCTCCCAGTACCCGCCCACACTCTCCTAACCCGCCCACACTCTTCTAATCTGGGAGGCAGGGGGCAGCGAGGCGAGAAGAGCAGCGTGGAGTGGCAGCGAGGCGAAGAAGAACACCGGGCACCGGAGCAGCCATCTCTGCAGGTAAGTGGACACCAGGGGGGACTAAGTAGCCAGAGGATTAAAATAAAATCACTACTCAGCGTGGATTCTAACAATTAAAGCATTCAATGGTTAGATTCCATGCTGTATAGTGAATAGGATTGCTTTTAAAATCCGATCTCCGATTAATAAAAAAAATCCCATTGACTTGAATTGGGATCAGAATTGGGATCGAGATCGAGTTCGAATGAAAAATAATCGGAAATCGGATTTTAAAATTGATCCTGAAATGTCAAGATTGGCTCAACCCCAGTCATGACACTAGACATGCCAATGGACCTGGGTACATGACATCATAGAAGTGTTGGATGTTGCAAGGAGGGCCAAGAGAGGTTTTTTCACTTCCCTTCTGGTTCTTTCTGACCAAGTTTGGACCAAACCAAACCAGGGCTTCACTTGGTCGAAACCCAGAAGAACACCCATCTTTAGCATCAGGGTATATATTAGTAATTGTTAAGCTGAGGCCCCACCTTGTGGAAAGGCAGATTTTTCTTATTCCAATACTAAAAATTTCCAGCGTCAACCAGGACGAATCCACACGAAAGAAGATTTGTATAAAATGTAACTTTTATTCACACAGGGTTAAAAAGTTAGAAATAGTAACTAAGTGGAGATCTGTTGTTCATGACTAAAGCTACACGTTTCAAAGCGTCTTGCCCCTTTCTGCTTGCCACATATACACAGTGATCGAGAAGGCAGGGAAGGTAATAAACCTTCCCTGCTCTCTCCCTGGGAGCTCCGGCTGAAGTTACAGCTGACTTCCCAAATCAGCAGCCACCTTCTGGACGTATATACCCAATGAGTGGTCCAGAAGTGGTTAAAGGGGCTTCCAGGCTTAAAAAAAATTTTTTTAAGGTCTGTGATTTCTGGGTGTCTGTGGTATCTTCTGCATTTGTTTACAGGTGTGACTTCCTACTATGTAACTTCCGGTGTACCTTCCACACTACCTCCCTGTCACAGCCCCCCTCCTCTTTCACTGTGTTACACCCCCTCCCTGTCTCCATAGCTAAACTACACTAAGCTATCCCGCCCACTACTAGCCCCCCTCCCCCACTAGTTATGCTAAACTAGGCTATCCTGCCCACTGATCCCCCCCCCTCCCGGTTCCATAGCATCATACTTATCTAGCTTCCATAGTAGGAGCCGGCTCCTCCTCTCCTCCGCATGGAGACGCTGCGCACCAACCAGAATGAACTGTGCATGTGTTAAACTCACCTCCAGACTGCGCAGGCGCTGGAAGAGAAGAGGAGAGGAGGATCCATTCTGGACACAGGAACACATGTAAGCATTGATGGAGATGGGACCAAGGAGAGTACTGGTGACGTTTCAGAAGCAGTGAAATGGAACATCACCGGATTATCAGGTAATTATTAGAGATGAGCGAGTAGTGAAATATTTGAGATTTGATATTCGTTTTGAGTAGAGCCTCAATATTCGACTACTCGATTGAATATCGAATCCCATTATAGTCTATGGGAAAAAATGCTCGTTTCAGGGGAAACCACTATTCCACTAAAGGAGAGTCACCAAGTCCACGAGTAGCAGGAGGAGAGTGTTTAGGAGGAGCGCTGTGCAGTTAGCGCATGGACCAAATAGACTATAACGGGGTCCGTGTGCTTGCAGAGCACTGCCCACACGAATGATTAGTGCGGGCAGTGCACAGAAAGCACATGGACCCCATTATAGTCTATGGGGTCCGTGTGCTTTAACTGCACAGCGCTGATACAGGTAGTCCTCGGGTTCCGACGGTCCCGGGTTACGACGTTTCGCGGTTACGACAGCTCCCTTGTAACAGAAAACTGCCAGCACTCCCAGCTAGCAAGGACTAGCCTGCAGAAAATCAATGCTGGCAGCTTGCTGTTACAAGTGAGCTTGTAAAATAAAACCCTGAAACAGAATGTGAAACTTACCGTACGGTGCAGGGTGGGCGGGCGGGCATTCAGGCCTCCTCTTTCTCCGATGTTCCGTCCTCCTCCGGCGCTCGCAAGCTGATAATGGCCAGGGCACATGCGCAGTATCATGATGCTTCTATTACGGCTACTGCGCATGCGCCCAGGCCATTATCAGCTTGCGAGTGCCGGAGGAGGACGGAACATCGGAGAAAGAGGAGGCCTGAATGCCCGCCCACCCACCCTGCACCGTACGGTAAGTTTCACATTCTGTTTCAGGGTTTTATTTTAAAGGGGGGGGGGGTTGATCCGTTCCTACGCGGCGTCGGTATGGTAGGTTCCGACTTACGTCGAAATTCGGTTTACGACGACGCGCAAGAACGGATCAACGTCATAAGTCGAGGACTACCTGTATTCTGCGGGGTCCTTCTGCAGACTCCTTCCGAACGGGAGGCAAGCGCTAATGTGAACCGGCCCTAAAAGCAGAGTGGAAGGGGTAGGACAAGGCGTGGGGAGAATTATAGACCCACAGGATAATATTGCAGCATCCCTCCTGCCGAACCAGCGCTGATTGGTCGAATGCTATACAGTATACAGTGTATGAATGCTATACACTGTATAGCATTCAGCCAATCAATGCTGGTTCTGAATAAAATCTTTACTGTGAATAGGAGTCGTATTCGATTGAGTAAGAGTATTTAGAATACCGTAGTATTTGTTCGAATACCTACTCAATAGAACACTACTCGCTCATCTCTAGTAATTATATATATATTTTAATACAAGTAAATTAGAAGTTAGGCGGGGGTGGGGGGTTTAGTTCATAGGAAGAATTTTTGTTTATCCTGGACAACCCCCTTAAGCTTTATTCTTCCCTAATTAACCCCTTTAAGACCTGTACCCCATGTAATGTAAATGTGCCAGAATAAAAAATGTTGCATTTCTAACAAATCCCATATACAGTATTGTAGAAAAGTACGAAGAGTGGAATTGCTGCGATTTCCAAAATAGTTGCTCGAATTTAGTGAAGCACGTTAATTTCTCATAAAATCAATTTCATATCGCATTGCTACATGCTAGCGAAACCCTTGACAGGTCGCAACGCCCAACACAACCACTGCCCGGTCACACCTCGACTAGACATGAGCAAACTTGTATGTTCTGTTACAAATTGTCCAAAAATTTTGGGTTCAGGCTGTCCCCCAAGGACAGCTGAGGTTTGTGGTTGGGAGTCAATAGTCATATGGGGGAGTAAAGGTCATTACGCATTGGGGTCGATCCAAGGATGGAGGTCAATGGACTCTTCACACCTGCTTAGAACATTCCGCAAATACATTAGAATTCTAACCCAGCGAGATTGGAGATGTTTGGACTATCAGAGGATGGAATAAAGGAAGGAATTTCTATTTCTCAGCACTTACTGCAACATTGATTATTGAATAAGATACCAAATTTCCATCAGGGTTGATGGATGGGGGCGAGGGTCACTCGGGGAATGTTCTTCCTAATCTATTGAAGATGCTCTTTGAACCAGATTGGTAATAATGGTTTGACAAGCAGAGAATGGTGACACGCTTGATAGCCCTAATTAGCGATCTGGTAATTGGGTATCATGTCGGCTGTCATGTAGCTGCCGGCTTCGGAGGGGGACACATCTCAACGCCTTTTTCTTCCATATTGTCTCTGTTTAACATCGCCGTTCATTTGGAGAGCCGCTCATGCAGAATGTGATAGCCCTGGGGTGCAATTAATTTAAGCGGCTGTACAACGTGGCAGGAACGAGGTATTATCATGTGTGCACCGAAGGTCAGATGATGCCACAATTTACACTTTTCCTGTAAAAAAAAAAAAAATTAAAAAATTAAAATTAGCAATTAACACAAATACGTTAATTAACATATGGATAGTTTACCCTGCATGAACTAATGAGGCAAAGCATATTTTGCCATATGTAAGCTTTCCGCAACGTGAGAAATTAAAATTATTTTCACTCTTCTCTTTTGCTGACAGAGTCGAACTTTTTTTTTTAGAAAAACGCGTTTCGGTGCCTGTTGGGTTAACTCTTTCATTCCCATAAGGGTTCATTCCAGATTTTTCCATATCTTGTCATCACTATGGCGCCAGAGATTCCAGCGAGCAAGCGGCAAATCTATCAAAAGTCCGACGCTTATTATGTTACATTGACGCCAAAATATACGGTGCGTGGCATTGACGGCACATTCATCCATCGGGTGAATCGATTGGGTCAATTTACGACTAGGGTTGAGCCGATCTTGAGATTTCAGGATCGTTTTTAAAATCCAATTTTCAATCAATTTCCGTGATATTTGCTCGATCGCCGATCGGGATCCGATTTTTCCCGATCCCGATCGCTCAAACCTAATGTTAGCTTTTCCCACAATGATTGGCTACTGGGCTAACGTGAGACCTCGATCCCTCCTAAAAAGATTGGGATCAGAATTCCGATCCTGATCGTGAAATTTGCTCGATCGCCGATCGGAATACGATCTTTTCCGATCCCGATCGCTCAACCGTAGTTAAGACAAATTCATGAGATAAAATATAGGAATTTGGTGCAGAATTTGTAGCGCACAATAAACCAAATTTAAAATGGAGAAAATTTAGTTGAAGATTCAATGGAGACAGAATTTTTTTGCATTGGCAATGGAGATTTTTGTGGGTTGGGAAAGTGAGAGAGAATTTTGAACATCAAAAATTGAGACAGATTTATGAACTTCCGTACGACAGATAAAATCTAGGTAAAAATAAAATACAAATATGTCTAAAGCTACGAGTGGGATTCAAAGTGTAAAGTTCCACAGTATCAATTTCCAGCCGATCCCAATTGTGATATTTGCTCAATCGCCGATCGAGATCCGTTTTTTCCACAATTGGGATCGGCTGGAAATTGATACTGTGGAACTTTACACTTTGAATCCCACTCGTAGCTTTAGACATATTTGCATTTTATTTTTACCTATAGTTTATCTGTCGTACGGAAGTTCATAAATTGACCCTAGACGTTAGGTAAGTGTGGTTTGATGCCACCGATGTCAATCCAGGATCTGGCTTAGAGCTCCTGAGTAGGGTTGCGCGATCGGGATCGGGAAAGATCGGATCCTGATCGGTGATCGATCAAATTTCACGATTGGGATCGGCTGGAAAGTGATTGAAAATCGGATTTGGAAATCTCAAGATCGGCTCAACCCTACTGTATATATAATATACAATGAGGGTTGAGCGATTGGGATCGGGAAAGATCGGATCCCGATCGGCGATCGACCAAATTTCACGTTCGCGATCAGGATCGGCTGGAAAATAATCGGAAATTGGATTTTAAAATCGATCCCGAAATCTCAATATCGGCTCAACCCTACTCCTGAGTTACAATAAACATGTCAGGCCGCAGTCTCCCTCCTCTGACCACATTCATGATAAGTGGCAAGGATGGGGCATTTTACATAAGTCATTGTGACATCACAACTGGGTTCTACTCAACTAAAGCGAGTTGGTGACATCACAAGCCAAATTAGCAGCTGAAAATCAAGGTGCCCAAGGTCTCACGAGGGCTGAAGATGGGCAACTTGCTTTGTAATGGATTGGATTTCACCAGACTATTCTAAATTGTTTGTTATTTACCAAAACCGAGCAAATGGCGATTGTCTTTGGATGAACAAAAATGGTTGCCACCGTCTCTTCTGACCACACAGTGTAATAGATAGAGGCCCAGGGGTGGTGCCAAAAATAGAAAAAACATTCATACTCACCTTCCATGACCTTTTTTAGGTCTCCTCACCGCTCTCCTGTGACATCATGTGTCCGGGGTCACTGCTGAGGCCCACCATTGGTCACACGGGCACACTAAGCATCATGTCATCGCCGAGGCCCAATCACAGGCCTCAGTAGTGACCCCTGGTGCATGATGTCACTGAGGAGGTGGAGACAGAGCACTGGATGCCACAAAGAGGCCCAAAAGGAAGGTGAGTATGAATGTTTTTTTGTATTTTTTACACCTCCCCTGGGCCGCGACTGAAGTTAGAGTATAATACCATCACTGTCACTTTGATATAACTTCGGCTGTGCGTTCCTTAAGGCCCTGAATTGTTGATGTCCTCCGGCCCCGCTACCTGCACAGTCCACCTTTATAGAAGACACCAGTACAATGTTTTCCTGATTTTAGGCCAATTTCTGCATTTCTGTGTAGATGAAATGATTAACAAATTTCTACATTTTGTGTCTCAATATCTCCTGATCTTCAAGACCTCTGCTTGCTGTCAGTAAAGGAGAAGACTCCTGGTGGTCCCACTCAGAGGTAGTGACCCTACGGCAAGTAACTGAGAAGTGGAGACAATTGTATCCCATCTAGACAATGCTCTGTGAGCTCAGCGCATGAGCAGCAGCTGCACAGATCTCTGCTAGATTGTTACATTGTATCAGTCTGGAGTCCAGGCCGTTGAGCTCACAGAGCGTTGTCTGGACTGGATACAATGTATCAGTTGAGAGCAGGACTTGCTATGTGCAGGGTCACTGACTATGACTGGAAACAAGAGACTCATTCATGGCATTGACAGATTTGTCTTGCGATTATTCAGAAATTTTGTCCTATAGTTTGGTTTTGGATTAATCTGGAACTATTTTAATCATATTTTGGGGTTTCTTCTGACCCTTGAGTATAATAAGTGAGTCCCGGAGAATGGAGAGTAAGCAAAACCAGCAGACTTACTCACCTCTCCCGGCTCTGTCATTGTGTCTAGTGTGGATCCCCGTCTCTTGCGGCATACTGGATGATGTCATCGGCTGCCAGGGACCGCTGAGACCTACGATCGGCCTGTGATTGGCGCACCCTACATAAGTGCTTAGGCCTGGGATTGAGTTTCCCTGGCAGCTGCTGAAGTCATTCATAGGACCTGAAGAAGATAGGGACCCATACCAGATACCATGACAGAGCCCAGGAGAGGTGAGTAAGGGCTTATTCACAAAATCATGACATGATCACGTCTGCACAAAACTAAGCTTGTGAAAAGCAACAAAGGATTGTGAATAAGGCCTAAGACTCTTTCCTGCCCACTCACCTCTTCTGGATTTGCACTTTACTCGCCTCTTCTAGATCTTCACTTTTCTCACTTATTCACACCGTACGTTACCAAAATGGCAAATTTTTGGAAAATTCACAACAAACCTGGCTTATAACAAATCAGTTCCCTCATTCTCATCCCTTCACTGCCCGCAAGCAGAGATCTGGACAATTCTGAAGAACTAAAACATAAGGAATGTTAGAAAGTTGTAGAACTTATTGTGATAAAACCGGAACGCCGCTCCAGCCCTCTTCTGAACTTCTTTCTTTCTTCTTTACGTCCCGGTAGACAGCTAAGTGAAGGATTACATGGGATTTATTTTGGGGGGTGTTATCCCAACATACACTGACACATCGAAACAAACATGGATTCCTATTAAACATTGTAGCGAGATGAAGTCTTGGTAAATTGAATTTTCAACATCTGAGCGAAGTCTCTGCCAAACTACTGCAGCCTTGGCAGACGGGCGGGCGTGAGATGTCAGCGATGCTAACGCTACAGTGTGAACAGATGAACAGTTGCTTAAGAATTTTCTGCACCAGATATTTGGCAATGTGAACAGGGAGAAAATAGCTCTCCTCCTACATAACAGTCAGACGTCGCTCCATTCATCACATCCATACAGGCGCTTTATCTTCATGATTCGGGGCTCGAGGATTCACAGGAGCCATATTTATCAGCAATGGAGGTGATTGTTTAGTCATTGAGTTCCCAGCAGGGGGCACAATGATTGTCCGGAGAGGGATCCAGTGCTATGTTCTACTATATATACTGTATATACATATATATATATATATATATATATATATATATATATATATATATATATATATATTGTGGGGAAGTTAGTTCGGTAGAAGCAGTGGTGCGGGGCTAATATACCTGGACTCCAGAACTGTGCCTTTCACAACATATACAAAGGTAGAACTCCATATAGTGCCACCAGGCCACTGAATACAGAGAACACCATATAGTGCCACCAGGCCACTGACTACAGGGAACACCATATAGTGCCACCAGGTAACTGAATACAAAGAACACCATATAGTGCCACCAGGCCACTGACTACAGGGAACACCATATAGTGCCACCAGGCCACTGACTACAGGGAACACCATATAGTGCCACCAGGTCACTGAATACAGGGAACACCATATAGTGCCACCAGGTCACTGAATACAGAGAATACCACATAGTGCCACCAGGCCACTGACTACAGGGAACACCATATAGTGCCACCAGATCACTGAATACAGGGAACACCATATAGTGCCACCAGGTCACTGAATACAGAGAATACCACATAGTGCCACCAGGTTACTGAATACAAAGAACACCATATAGTGCCACCAGGTTACTGAATACAAAGAACACCATATAGTGCCACCAGGTCACTGAATACAGAGAATACCACATAGTGCCACCAGGACACTGAATACAGAGAACACCATATAGTGTCACCAGGCCACTGAATACAGGTAACACCATATAGTGCCACCAGATCACTGAATACAGGGAACACCATATAGTGTCACCAGGTCACTGAATACAGAGAACACCATATAGTGCCACCAGATCACTGAATACAGGGGACACCATATAGTGCCACCAGATCACTGAATACAGAGAATACCATATAGTGCCACCAGGTCACTGAATACAGAGAACTCCATATAGTGTCACCAGGCCACTGAATACAGGGAACACCATATAGTGCCACAAGGCCACTGAATACAGGGAACACCATATAGTGTCACCAAGCCACTGAATACAGAGAACACCATATAGTGCCACCAGGCCACTGAATACATGTAACACCATATAGTGTCACCAGGTCACTGAATACAGGGAACACCATATAGTGTCACCAGGCCACTGAATACAGGGAACACCATATAGTGCCACCAGATCACTGAATACAGGGAACACCATATAGTGCCACCAGATCACTGAATACAGGGAACACCATATAGTGCCACCAGATCACTGAATACAGGGAACACCATATAGTGCCACCAGGTCACTGAATACATGTAAAACCATATAGTGCCACCAGGTCACTGAATACAGGGAACACCATATAGTGCCTCCGAGCCACTGAATACAGGGAACACCATATAGTGCCACCAGGTCACTGAATACAGGGAACACCATATAGTGCCGCCAGGACACTGACTACAGGGAACACCATATAGTGTCACCAGGTCACTGAATACAGAGAACACCATATAGTGCCACCAGGCCACTGAATACAGAGAACATCATATAGTGCCGCCGGCCACTGAATACAGGGAACACCATATAGTGCCACCAGGTCACTGAATACAGATAACACTATATAGTGCCACCAGGCCACTGAATACATGTAACACCATATAGTGCCACCAGATCACTGAATACAGGGAACACCATATAGTGTCACCAGGCCACTGAATACATGTAACACCATTTAGTGTCACCAGATCACTGAATACAGGGAACACCATATAGTGTCACCAGATCACTGAATACAGGGAACACCATATAGTGCCACCAGGCCACTGAATACAGGGAACACCATATAGTGTCACCAGGCCACTGAATACAGGGAACACCATATAGTGCCTCCGAGCTACTGAATACAGGGAACACCATATAGTGCCACCAGGTCACTGAATACAGGGAACACCATATAGTGCCACCAGATCACTGAATACAGGGAACACCATATAGTGCCACCAGGTCACTGAATACATGTTACACCATATAGTGCCACCAGGACACTGAATACAGGGAACACCATATAGTGCCACCAGGTCACTTAATACAGGGAACACCATATAGTGTCACCAGGCCACTGAATACAGGGAACACCATATAGTGTCACCAGGCCACTGAATACAGAGAACACCATATAGTGCCACCAGGTCACTGAATACATGTAACACCATATAGTGCCTCCAGGCCACTGAATACATGGAACACCATATAGTGCCACCAGTTCACTGAATACAGGTAAAACTATATAGTGCCACCAGGTCACTGAATACAGGTAACACCATATAGTGCCACCAGATCACTGAATACAGGGAACACCATATAGTGTCACCAGGCCACTGAATACAGGGAACACCATATAGTGCCACCAGATCACTGAATACAGGGAACACCATATAGTGACATCAGGTCACTGAATACAGAGAACACCATATAGTGCCACCAGGTCACTGAATACAGGGAACACCATATAGTGCCACCAGGTCACTGAATACATGTAACACCATATAGTGCCACCAGGTCACTGAATACAGGGAACACCATATAGTGTCACCAGGCCACTGAATACAGGGAACACCATATAGTGCCACCAGACCACTGAATACAGTGAACACCATATAGTGTCACCAGGCCACTGAATACAGGGAACGCCATATAGTGCCTCCAAGCCACTGAATACAGGGAACACCATATAGTTCCACCAGGTCACTGAATATAGGGAACACCATATAGTGCCACCAGGCCACCGAATACAGGGAACACCATATAGTGCCACCAGGACACTGAATACAGAGAACACCATATAGTGTCACCAGGTCACTGAATACAGAGAACACCACATAGTGCCACCAGGCCACTGAATACAGGGAACACCATATAGTGTCACCAGGCCACTGAATATAGAGAACACCATATAGTGCCTCCGGCCACTGAATACAGGGAACACCATATAGTGCCACCTGGTCACTGAATACAGGTAACACTATATAGTGCCACCAGATCACTGAATACAGGGAACACCATATAGTGTCACCAGGCCACTGAATACAGGGAACACCATATAGTGCCACCTGGTCACTGAATACAGGTAACACTATATAGTGCCACCAGATCACTGAATACAGGGAACACCATATAGTGCCACCAGGTCACTGAATACAGGGAACACCATATAGTGTCACCAGGCCACTGAATACAGGGAACACCATATAGTGCCACCAGGCCAC
The DNA here is from genome assembly GCF_031893055.1 of Leptodactylus fuscus. Lineage (NCBI taxonomy): Eukaryota > Metazoa > Chordata > Amphibia > Anura > Leptodactylidae > Leptodactylus > Leptodactylus fuscus. Next base: position 217,806,125 of record NC_134268.1, on the reverse strand, counting down.
TGAATACAGGGAACACCATATAGTGCCACCAGATCACTGAATACAGGGAACACCATATAGTGCCACCAGGCCACTGAATACAGGGAACACCATATAGTGCCACCAGATCACTGAATACAGGCAACACCATATAGTGTCACCAGGTCACTGAATACAGGGAACACCATATAGTGCCACCAGGTCACTGAATACAGGGAACACCATATAGTGTCACCAGGCCACTGAATACAGGGAACACCATATAGTGCCACCAGACCACTGAATACAGGGAACACCATATAGTGTCACCAGGCCACTGAATACAGGGAACACCATATAGTGCCTCTGAGCCACTGAATACAGGGAACACCATATAGTGCCACCAGGTCACTGAATACAGGGAACACCATATAGTGCCACCAGGTCACTGAATACAGGGAACAACATATAGTGCCACCAGGCCACTGACTACAGGGAACACCATATAGTGCCACCAGGTAAATGAATACAAAGAACACCATATAGTGCCACCAGGCCACTGACTACAGGGAACACCATATAGTGCCACCAGGTCACTGAATACAGGGAACACCATATAGTGCCACCAGGTCACTGAATAAAAAGAACACCATATAGTGCCACCAGATCACTGAATACAGGGAACACCATATAGTGCCACCAGGTCACTGAATACAGAGAACACCATATAGTGCCACCAGGTTACTGAATACAAAGAACACCATATAGTGCCACCAGGCCACCGAATACAAGGAACACCATACAGTGCCACCAGGACACTGAATACAGAGAACACCATATAGTGTCACCAGGTCACTGAATACAGAGAACACCATATAGTGCCACCAGGCCACTGAATACAGGGAACACCATATAGTGTCACCAGGCCACTGAATATAGAGAACACCATATAGTGCCTCCGGCCACTGAATACAGGGAACACCATATAGTGCCACCTGGTCACTGAATACAGGTAACACTATTTAGTGCCACCAGATCACTGAATACAGGGAACACCATATAGTGTCACCAGGCCACTGAATACAGGGAACACCATATAGTGCCACCAGATCACTGAATACAGGGAACACCATATAGTGCCACCAGGTCACTGAATACAGGGAACACCATATAGTGTCACCAGGCCACTGAATACAGGGAACACCATATAGTGCCACCAGGCCACTGAATACAGGGAACACCATATAGTGCCACCAGATCACTGAATACAGGGAACACCATATAGTGCCACCAGATCACTGAATACAGGGAACACCATATAGTGCCACCAGATCACTGAATACAGGGAACACCATATAGTGTCACCAGGCCACTGAATACATGTAACACCATTTAGTGTCACCAGATCACTGAATACAGGGAACAACATATAGTGTCACTAGGCCACTGAATACAGGGAACACCATATAGTGTCACCAGGCCACTGAATACAGGGAACACCATATAGTGCCACCAGATCACTGAATACAGGGAACACCATATAGTGCCACCAGGTCACTGAATACATGTAACACCATATAGTGCCACCAGGACACTGAATACAGGGAACACCATATAGTGCCACCAGATCACTGAATACAGGGAACACCATATAGTGCCACCAGGTCACTGAATACAGAGAACACCATATAGTGTCAACAGGCCACTGAATACAGGGAACACCATATAGTGCCACCAGATCACTGAATACAGGGAACACCATATAGTGCCACCAGGTCACTGAATACATGTAACACCATATAGTGCCACCAGGACACTGAATACAGGGAACACCATATAGTGCCACCAGATCACTGAATACAGGGAACACCATATAGTGCCACCAGGTCACTGAATACAGAGAACACCATATAGTGTCAACAGGCCACTGAATACAGGGAACACCATATAGTGCCACCAGACCACTGAATACAGGGAACACCATATAGTGTCACCAGGCCACTGAATACAGGGAACACCATATAGTGCCTCCAAGCCACTGAATACAGGGAACACCATACAGTTCCACCAGGTCACTGAATATAGTGAACACCATATAGTGCCACCAGGCCACTGAATACAGGGAACACCATATAGTGCCTCCAAGCCACTGAATACAGGGAACACCATATAGTTCCACCAGGTCACTGAATATAGGGAACACCATATAGTGCCACCAGGCCACTGAATACATGGAACACCATATAGTGTCACCAGTTCACTGAATACAGGTAAAACTATATAGTGCCACCAGGTCACTGAATACAGGTAACACCATATAGTGCCACCAGATCACTGAATACAGGGAACACCATATAGTGTCACCAGGCCACTGAATACAGGGAACACCATATAGTGCCACCAGATCACTGAATACAGGGAACACCATATAGTGACATCAGGTCACTGAATACAGAGAACACCATATAGTGCCACCAGGTCACTGAATACAGGGAACACCATATAGTGCCACCAGATCACTGAATACAGGGAACACCATATAGTGCCACCAGATCACTAAATACAGGGAACACCATATAGTGCCACCAGGTCACTGAATACATGTAAAACCATATAGTGCCACCAGGTCACTGAATACAGGGAACACCATATAGTGCCTCCGAGCCACTGAATACAGGGAACACCACATAGTGCCACCAGGTCACTGAATACAGGGAACACCATATAGTGCCGCCAGGACACTGACTACAGGGAACACCATATAGTGTCACCAGGTCACTGAATACAGAGAACACCATATAGTGCCACCAGGCCACTGAATACAGAGAACATCATATAGTGCCTCCGGCCACTGAATACAGGGAACACCATATAGTGCCACCAGGTCACTGAATACAGATAACACTATATAGTGCCACCTGGCCACTGAATACATGTAACACCATATAGTGCCACCAGATCACTGAATACAGGTAACACCATATAGTGTCACCAGGCCACTGAATACATGTAACACCATTTAGTGTCACCAGATCACTGAATACAGGGAACACCATATAGTGTCACCAGATCACTGAATACAGGGAACACCATATAGTGCCACCAGGCCACTGAATACAGGGAACACCATATAGTGTCACCAGGCCACTGAATACAGGGAACACCATATAGTGCCTCCGAGCTACTGAATACAGGGAACACCATATAGTGCCACCAGGTCACTGAATACAGGGAACACCATATAGTGCCACCAGATCACTGAATACAGGGAACACCATATAGTGCCACCAGGTCACTGAATACATGTTACACCATATAGTGCCACCAGGACACTGAATACAGGGAACACCATATAGTGCCACCAGGTCACTTAATACAGGGAACACCATATAGTGTCACCAGGCCACTGAATACAGGGAACACCATATAGTGTCACCAGGCCACTGAATACAGAGAACACCATATAGTGCCACCAGGTCACTGAATACATGTAACACCATATAGTGCCTCCAGGCCACTGAATACATGGAACACCATATAGTGCCACCAGTTCACTGAATACAGGTAAAACTATATAGTGCCACCAGGTCACTGAATACAGGTAACACCATATAGTGCCACCAGATCACTGAATACAGGGAACACCATATAGTGTCACCAGGCCACTGAATACAGGGAACACCATATAGTGCCACCAGATCACTGAATACAGGGAACACCATATAGTGACATCAGGTCACTGAATACAGAGAACACCATATAGTGCCACCAGGTCACTGAATACAGGGAACAACATATAGTGCCACCAGGTCACTGAATACATGTAACACCATATAGTGCCACCAGGTCACTGAATACAGGGAACACCATATAGTGTCACCAGGCCACTGAATACAGGGAACACCATATAGTGCCACCAGACCACTGAATACAGTGAACACCATATAGTGTTACCAGGCCACTGAATACAGGGAACGCCATATAGTGCCTCCAAGCCACTGAATACAGGGAACACCATATAGTTCCACCAGGTCACTGAATATAGGGAACACCATATAGTGCCACCAGGCCACCGAATACAGGGAACACCATATAGTGCCACCAGGACACTGAATACAGAGAACACCATATAGTGTCACCAGGTCACTGAATACAGAGAACACCACATAGTGCCACCAGGCCACTGAATACAGGGAACACCATATAGTGTCACCAGGCCACTGAATATAGAGAACACCATATAGTGCCTCCGGCCACTGAATACAGGGAACACCATATAGTGCCACCTGGTCACTGAATACAGGTAACACTATATAGTGCCACCAGATCACTGAATACAGGGAACACCATATAGTGTCACCAGGCCACTGAATACAGGGAACACCATATAGTGCCACCAGATCACTGAATACAGGGAACACCATATAGTGCCACCAGGTCACTGAATACAGGGAACACCATATAGTGTCACCAGGCCACTGAATACAGGGAACACCATATAGTGCCACCAGGCCACTGAATACAGGGAACACCATATAGTGCCACCAGATCACTGAATACAGGGAACACCATATAGTGCCACCAGGCCACTGAATACAGGGAACACCATATAGTGCCACCAGATCACTGAATACTGGCAACACCATATAGTGTCACCAGGTCACTGAATACAGGGAACACCATATAGTGCCACCAGGTCACTGAATACAGGGAACACCATATAGTGTCACCAGGCCACTGAATACAGGGAACACCATATAGTGCCACCAGACCACTGAATACAGGGAACACCATATAGTGTCACCAGGCCACTGAATACAGGGAACACCATATAGTGCCTCTGAGCCACTGAATACAGGGAACACCATATAGTGCCACCAGGTCACTGAATACAGGGAACACCATATAGTGCCACCAGGTCACTGAATACAGGGAACAACATATAGTGCCACCAGGCCACTGACTACAGGGAACACCATATAGTGCCACCAGGTAAATGAATACAAAGAACACCATATAGTGCCACCAGGCCACTGACTACAGGGAACACCATATAGTGCCACCAGGTCACTGAATACAGGGAACACCATATAGTGCCACCAGGTCACTGAATAAAAAGAACACCATATAGTGCCACCAGATCACTGAATACAGGGAACACCATATAGTGCCACCAGGTCACTGAATACAGAGAACACCATATAGTGCCACCAGGTTACTGAATACAAAGAACACCATATAGTGCCACCAGGCCACCGAATACAAGGAACACCATACAGTGCCACCAGGACACTGAATACAGAGAACACCATATAGTGTCACCAGGTCACTGAATACAGAGAACACCATATAGTGCCACCAGGCCACTGAATACAGGGAACACCATATAGTGCCACCTGGTCACTGAATACAGGTAACACTATTTAGTGCCACCAGATCACTGAATACAGGGAACACCATATAGTGTCACCAGGCCACTGAATACAGGGAACACCATATAGTGCCTCCGAGCTACTGAATACAGGGAACACCATATAGTGCCACCAGGTCACTGAATACAGGGAACACCATATAGTGCCACCAGATCACTGAATACAGGGAACACCATATAGTGCCACCAGGTCACTGAATACATGTTACACCATATAGTGCCACCAGGACACTGAATACAGGGAACACCATATAGTGCCACCAGGTCACTTAATACAGGGAACACCATATAGTGTCACCAGGCCACTGAATACAGGGAACACCATATAGTGTCACCAGGCCACTGAATACAGAGAACACCATATAGTGCCACCAGGTCACTGAATACATGTAACACCATATAGTGCCTCCAGGCCACTGAATACATGGAACACCATATAGTGCCACCAGTTCACTGAATACAGGTAAAACTATATAGTGCCACCAGGTCACTGAATACAGGTAACACCATATAGTGCCACCAGATCACTGAATACAGGGAACACCATATAGTGTCACCAGGCCACTGAATACAGGGAACACCATATAGTGCCACCAGATCACTGAATACAGGGAACACCATATAGTGACATCAGGTCACTGAATACAGAGAACACCATATAGTGCCACCAGGTCACTGAATACAGGGAACAACATATAGTGCCACCAGGTCACTGAATACATGTAACACCATATAGTGCCACCAGGTCACTGAATACAGGGAACACCATATAGTGTCACCAGGCCACTGAATACAGGGAACACCATATAGTGCCACCAGACCACTGAATACAGTGAACACCATATAGTGTTACCAGGCCACTGAATACAGGGAACGCCATATAGTGCCTCCAAGCCACTGAATACAGGGAACACCATATAGTTCCACCAGGTCACTGAATATAGGGAACACCATATAGTGCCACCAGGCCACCGAATACAGGGAACACCATATAGTGCCACCAGGACACTGAATACAGAGAACACCATATAGTGTCACCAGGTCACTGAATACAGAGAACACCACATAGTGCCACCAGGCCACTGAATACAGGGAACACCATATAGTGTCACCAGGCCACTGAATATAGAGAACACCATATAGTGCCTCCGGCCACTGAATACAGGGAACACCATATAGTGCCACCTGGTCACTGAATACAGGTAACACTATATAGTGCCACCAGATCACTGAATACAGGGAACACCATATAGTGTCACCAGGCCACTGAATACAGGGAACACCATATAGTGCCACCAGATCACTGAATACAGGGAACACCATATAGTGCCACCAGGTCACTGAATACAGGGAACACCATATAGTGTCACCAGGCCACTGAATACAGGGAACACCATATAGTGCCACCAGGCCACTGAATACAGGGAACACCATATAGTGCCACCAGATCACTGAATACAGGGAACACCATATAGTGCCACCAGGCCACTGAATACAGGGAACACCATATAGTGCCACCAGATCACTGAATACTGGCAACACCATATAGTGTCACCAGGTCACTGAATACAGGGAACACCATATAGTGCCACCAGGTCACTGAATACAGGGAACACCATATAGTGTCACCAGGCCACTGAATACAGGGAACACCATATAGTGCCACCAGACCACTGAATACAGGGAACACCATATAGTGTCACCAGGCCACTGAATACAGGGAACACCATATAGTGCCTCTGAGCCACTGAATACAGGGAACACCATATAGTGCCACCAGGTCACTGAATACAGGGAACACCATATAGTGCCACCAGGTCACTGAATAAAAAGAACACCATATAGTGCCACCAGATCACTGAATACAGGGAACACCATATAGTGCCACCAGGTCACTGAATACAGAGAACACCATATAGTGCCACCAGGTTACTGAATACAAAGAACACCATATAGTGCCACCAGGCCACCGAATACAAGGAACACCATACAGTGCCACCAGGACACTGAATACAGAGAACACCATATAGTGTCACCAGGTCACTGAATACAGAGAACACCATATAGTGCCACCAGGCCACTGAATACAGGGAACACCATATAGTGTCACCAGGCCACTGAATATAGAGAACACCATATAGTGCCTCCGGCCACTGAATACAGGGAACACCATATAGTGCCACCTGGTCACTGAATACAGGTAACACTATTTAGTGCCACCAGATCACTGAATACAGGGAACACCATATAGTGTCACCAGGCCACTGAATACAGGGAACACCATATAGTGCCTCCGAGCTACTGAATACAGGGAACACCATATAGTGCCACCAGGTCACTGAATACAGGGAACACCATATAGTGCCACCAGATCACTGAATACAGGGAACACCATATAGTGCCACCAGGTCACTGAATACATGTTACACCATATAGTGCCACCAGGACACTGAATACAGGGAACACCATATAGTGCCACCAGGTCACTTAATACAGGGAACACCATATAGTGTCACCAGGCCACTGAATACAGGGAACACCATATAGTGTCACCAGGCCACTGAATACAGAGAACACCATATAGTGCCACCAGGTCACTGAATACATGTAACACCATATAGTGCCTCCAGGCCACTGAATACATGGAACACCATATAGTGCCACCAGTTCACTGAATACAGGTAAAACTATATAGTGCCACCAGGTCACTGAATACAGGTAACACCATATAGTGCCACCAGATCACTGAATACAGGGAACACCATATAGTGTCACCAGGCCACTGAATACAGGGAACACCATATAGTGCCACCAGATCACTGAATACAGGGAACACCATATAGTGACATCAGGTCACTGAATACAGAGAACACCATATAGTGCCACCAGGTCACTGAATACAGGGAACACCATATAGTGTCACCAGGCCACTGAATACAGGGAACACCATATAGTGCCACCAGACCACTGAATACAGTGAACACCATATAGTGTTACCAGGCCACTGAATACAGGGAACGCCATATAGTGCCTCCAAGCCACTGAATACAGGGAACACCATATAGTTCCACCAGGTCACTGAATATAGGGAACACCATATAGTGCCACCAGGCCACCGAATACAGGGAACACCATATAGTGCCACCAGGACACTGAATACAGAGAACACCATATAGTGTCACCAGGTCACTGAATACAGAGAACACCACATAGTGCCACCAGGCCACTGAATACAGGGAACACCATATAGTGTCACCAGGCCACTGAATATAGAGAACACCATATAGTGCCTCCGGCCACTGAATACAGGGAACACCATATAGTGCCACCTGGTCACTGAATACAGGTAACACTATATAGTGCCACCAGATCACTGAATACAGGGAACACCATATAGTGTCACCAGGCCACTGAATACAGGGAACACCATATAGTGCCACCAGATCACTGAATACAGGGAACACCATATAGTGCCACCAGGTCACTGAATACAGGGAACACCATATAGTGTCACCAGGCCACTGAATACAGGGAACACCATATAGTGCCACCAGGCCACTGAATACAGGGAACACCATATAGTGCCACCAGATCACTGAATACAGGGAACACCATATAGTGCCACCAGGCCACTGAATACAGGGAACACCATATAGTGTCACCAGGCCACTGAATACAGGGAACACCATATAGTGCCACCAGACCACTGAATACAGGGAACACCATATAGTGTCACCAGGCCACTGAATACAGGGAACACCATATAGTGCCTCTGAGCCACTGAATACAGGGAACACCATATAGTGCCACCAGGTCACTGAATACAGGGAACACCATATAGTGCCACCAGGTCACTGAATACAGGGAACAACATATAGTGCCACCAGGCCACTGACTACAGGGAACACCATATAGTGCCACCAGGTAAATGAATACAAAGAACACCATATAGTGCCACCAGGCCACTGACTACAGGGAACACCATATAGTGCCACCAGGTCACTGAATACAGGGAACACCATATAGTGCCACCAGGTCACTGAATAAAAAGAACACCATATAGTGCCACCAGATCACTGAATACAGGGAACACCATATAGTGCCACCAGGTCACTGAATACAGAGAACACCATATAGTGCCACCAGGTTACTGAATACAAAGAACACCATATAGTGCCACCAGGCCACCGAATACAAGGAACACCATACAGTGCCACCAGGACACTGAATACAGAGAACACCATATAGTGTCACCAGGTCACTGAATACAGAGAACACCATATAGTGCCACCAGGCCACTGAATACAGGGAACACCATATAGTGTCACCAGGCCACTGAATATAGAGAACACCATATAGTGCCTCCGGCCACTGAATACAGGGAACACCATATAGTGCCACCTGGTCACTGAATACAGGTAACACTATTTAGTGCCACCAGATCACTGAATACAGGGAACACCATATAGTGTCACCAGGCCACTGAATACAGGGAACACCATATAGTGCCACCAGATCACTGAATACAGGGAACACCATATAGTGCCACCAGGTCACTGAATACAGGGAACACCATATAGTGTCACCAGGCCACTGAATACAGGGAACACCATATAGTGCCACCAGGCCACTGAATACAGGGAACACCATATAGTGCCACCAGATCACTGAATACAGGGAACACCATATAGTGCCACCAGATCACTGAATACAGGGAACACCATATAGTGCCACCAGATCACTGAATACAGGGAACACCATATAGTGTCACCAGGCCACTGAATACATGTAACACCATTTAGTGTCACCAGATCACTGAATACAGGGAACAACATATAGTGTCACTAGGCCACTGAATACAGGGAACACCATATAGTGTCACCAGGCCACTGAATACAGGGAACACCATATAGTGCCACCAGATCACTGAATACAGGGAACACCATATAGTGCCACCAGGTCACTGAATACATGTAACACCATATAGTGCCACCAGGACACTGAATACAGGGAACACCATATAGTGCCACCAGATCACTGAATACAGGGAACACCATATAGTGCCACCAGGTCACTGAATACAGAGAACACCATATAGTGTCAACAGGCCACTGAATACAGGGAACACCATATAGTGCCACCAGACCACTGAATACAGGGAACACCATATAGTGTCACCAGGCCACTGAATACAGGGAACACCATATAGTGCCTCCAAGCCACTGAATACAGGGAACACCATATAGTTCCACCAGGTCACTGAATATAGGGAACACCATATAGTGCCACCAGGCCACTGAATACAGGGAACACCATATAGTGCCTCCAAGCCACTGAATACAGGGAACACCATATAGTTCCACCAGGTCACTGAATATAGGGAACACCATATAGTGCCACCAGGCCACCGAATACAGGGAACACCATATAGTGCCACCAGACCACTGAATACAGGGAACACCATATGGTGTCACCAGGCCACTGAATACAGGGAACACCATATAGTGCCTCCAAGCCACTGAATACAGGGAACACCATATAGTTCCACCAGGTCACTGAATATAGGGAACACCATATAGTGCCACCAGGGCACTGAATACAGGGAACACCATATAGTGCCACCAGATCACTGAATACAGGGAACACCATATAGTGCCACCAGGTCACTGAATACATGTAACACCATATAGTGCCACCAGGACACCGAATACAGGGAACACCATATAGTGTCACCAGGCCACTGAATACAGGGAACACCATATAGTGTCACCAGGCCACTGAATACAGAGAACACCATATAGTGCCACCAGGTCACTGAATACATGTAACACCATATAGTGCCTCCAGGCCACTGAATACATGGAACACCATATAGTGTCACCAGTTCACTGAATACAGGTAAAACTATATAGTGCCACCAGGTCACTGAATACAGGTAACACCATATAGTGCCACCAGATCACTGAATACAGGGAACACCATATAGTGTCACCAGGCCACTGAATACAGGGAACACCATATAGTGCCACCAGATCACTGAATACAGGGAACACCATATAGTGACATCAGGTCGCTGAATACAGAGAACACCATATAGTGCCACCAGGTCACTGAATACAGGGAACACCATATAGTGCCACCAGGTCACTGAATACATGTAACACCATATAGTGCCACCAGGTCACTGAATACAGGGAACACCATATAGTGTCACCAGGCCACTGAATACAGGGAACACCATATAGTGCCACCAGACCACTGAATACAGGGAACACCATATAGTGTCACTAGGCCACTGAATACAGGGAACACCATATAGTGCCTCCAAGCCACTGAATACAGGGAACACCATATAGTTCCACCAGGTCACTGAATATAGGGAACACCATATAGTGCCACCAGGCCACCGAATACAGGGAACACCATATAGTGCCACCAGGACACTGAATACAGAGAACACCATATAGTGTCACCAGGTCACTGAATACAGAGAACACCACATAGTGCCACCAGGCCACTGAATACAGGGAACACCATATAGTGTCACCAGGCCACTGAATATAGAGAACACCATATAGTGCCTCCGGCCACTGAATACAGGGAACACCATATAGTGCCACCTGGTCACTGAATACAGGTAACACTATATAGTGCCACCAGATCACTGAATACAGGGAACACCATATAGTGTCACCAGGCCACTGAATACAGGGAACACCATATAGTGCCACCAGATCACTGAATACAGGGAACACCATATAGTGCCACCAGGTCACTGAATACAGGGAACACCATATAGTGTCACCAGGCCACTGAATACAGGGAACACCATATAGTGCCACCAGGCCACTGAATACAGGGAACACCATATAGTGCCACCAGATCACTGAATACAGGGAACACCATATAGTGCCACCAGTCCACTGAATACAGGGAACACCATATAGTGCCACTAGATCACTGAATACAGGCAACACCATATAGTGCCACCAGGTCACTGAATACAGGGAACACCATATAGTGCCACCAGGTCACTGAATACAGGGAACACCATATAGTGTCACCAGGCCACTGAATACAGGGAACACCATATAGTGCCACCAGACCACTGAATACAGGGAACACCATATAGTGTCACCAGGCCACTGAATACAGGGAACACCATATAGTGCCTCTGAGCCACTGAATACAGGGAACACCATATAGTGCCACCAGGTCACTGAATACAGGGAACACCATATAGTGCCACCAGGTCACTGAATACAGGGAACACCATATAGTGCCACCAGGCCACTGACTACAGGGAACACCATATAGTGCCACCAGGTAAATGAATACAAAGAACACCATATAGTGCCACCAGGCCACTGACTACAGGGAATACCATATAGTGCCACCAGGTCACTGAATACAGGGAACACCATATAGTGCCACCAGGTCACTGAATATAAAGAACACCATAGAGTGCCACCAGGCCACTGACTACAGGGAACACCATATAGTGCCACCAGATCACTGAATACAGGGAACACCATATAGTGCCACCAGGTCACTGAATACAGAGAACACCATATAGTGCCATCAGGTTACTGAATACAAAGAACACCATATAGTGCCACCAGGCCACCGAATACAGGGAACACCATACAGTGCCACCAGGACACTGAATACAGAGAACACCATATAGTGTCACCAGGTCACTGAATACAGAGAACACCATATAGTGCCACCAGGCCACTGAATACAGGGAACACCATATAGTGTCACCAGGCCACTGAATATAGAGAACACTATATATTGCCTCCGGCCACTGAATACAGGGAACACCATATAGTGCCACCAGGTCACTGAATACAGGTAACACTATTTAGTGCCACCAGATCACTGAATACAGGGAACACCATATAGTGTCACCAGGCCACTGAATACAGGGAACACCATATAGTGCCACCAGATCACTGAATACAGGGAACACCATATAGTGCCACCAGGTCACTGAATACAGGGAAAACCATATAGTGTCACCAGGCCACTGAATACAGGGAACACCATATAGTGCCACCAGGCCACTGAATACAGGGAACACCATATAGTGCCACCAGATCACTGAATACAGGGAACACCATATAGTGCCACCAGATCACTGAATACAGGGAACACCATATAGTGCCACCAGATCACTGAATACAGGGAACACCATATAGTGTCACCAGGCCACTGAATACATGTAACACCATTTAGTGTCACCAGATCACTGAATACAGGGAACACCATATAGTGTCACTAGGCCACTGAATACAGGGAACACCATATAGTGTCACCAGGCCACTGAATACAGGGAACACCATATAGTGCCACCAGATCACTGAATACAGGGAACACCATATAGTGCCACCAGGTCACTGAATACATGTAACACCATATAGTGCCACCAGGACACTGAATACAGGGAACACCATATAGTGCCACCAGATCACTGAATACAGGGAACACCATATAGTGCCACCAGGTCACTGAATACAGAGAACACCATATAGTGTCAACAGGCCACTGAATACAGGGAACACCATATAGTGCCACCAGACCACTGAATACAGGGAACACCATATAGTGTCACCAGGCCACTGAATACAGGGAACACCATATAGTGCCTCCAAGCCACTGAATACAGGGAACACCATACAGTTCCACCAGGTCACTGAATATAGTGAACACCATATAGTGCCACCAGGCCACTGAATACAGGGAACACCATATAGTGCCTCCAAGCCACTGAATACAGGGAACACCATATAGTTCCACCAGGTCACTGAATATAGGGAACACCATATAGTGCCACCAGGCCACCGAATACAGGGAACACCATATAGTGCCACCAGACCACTGAATACAGGGAACACCATATAGTGTCACCAGGCCACTGAATACAGGGAACACCATATAGTGCCTCCAAGCCACTGAATACAGGGAACACCATATAGTTCCACCAGGTCACTGAATATAGGGAACACCATATAGTGCCACCAGGGCACCGAATACAGGGAACACCATATAGTGCCACCAGGCCACCGAATACAGGGAACACCATATAGTGCCACCAGACCACTGAATACAGGGAACACCATATAGTGTCACCAGGCCACTGAATACAGGGAACACCATATAGTGCCTCCAAGCCACTGAATACAGGGAACACCATATAGTTCCACCAGGTCACTGAATATAGGGAACACCATATAGTGCCACCAGGACACTGAATACAGGGAACACCATATAGTGTCACCAGGCCACTGAATACAGGGAACACCATATAGTGTCACCAGGCCACTGAATACAGAGAACACCATATAGTGCCACCAGGTCACTGAATACATGTAACACCATATAGTGCCTCCAGGCCACTGAATACATGGAACACCATATAGTGTCACCAGTTCACTGAATACAGGTAAAACTATATAGTGCCACCAGGTCACTGAATACAGGTAACACCATATAGTGCCACCAGATCACTGAATACAGGGAACACCATATAGTGTCACCAGGCCACTGAATACAGGGAACACCATATAGTGCCACCAGATCACTGAATACAGGGAACACCATATAGTGACATCAGGTCACTGAATACAGAGAACACCATATAGTGCCACCAGGTCACTGAATACAGGGAACACCATATAGTGCCACCAGATCACTGAATACAGGGAACACCATATAGTGCCACCAGATCACTGAATACAGGGAACACCATATAGTGCCACCAGGTCACTGAATACATGTAAAACCATATAGTGCCACCAGGTCACTGAATACAGGGAACACCATATAGTGCCTCCGAGCCACTGAATACAGGGAACACCATATAGTGCCACCAGGTCACTGAATACAGGGAACACCATATAGTGCCGCCAGGACACTGACTACAGGGAACACCATATAGTGTCACCAGGTCACTGAATACAGAGAACACCATATAGTGCCACCAGGCCACTGAATACAGAGAACATCATATAGTGCCTCCGGCCACTGAATACAGGGAACACCATATAGTGCCACCAGGTCACTGAATACAGATAACACTATATAGTGCCACCAGGCCACTGAATACATGTAACACCATATAGTGCCACCAGATCACTGAATACAGGGAACACCATATAGTGTCACCAGGCCACTGAATACATGTAACACCATTTAGTGTCACCAGATCACTGAATACAGGGAACACCATATAGTGTCACCAGATCACTGAATACAGGGAACACCATATAGTGCCACCAGGCCACTGAATACAGGGAACACCATATAGTGTCACCAGGCCACTGAATACAGGGAACACCATATAGTGCCTCCGAGCTACTGAATACAGGGAACACCATATAGTGCCACCAGGTCACTGAATACAGGGAACACCATATAGTGCCACTAGATCACTGAATACAGGGAACACCATATAGTGCCACCAGGTCACTGAATACATGTTACACCATATAGTGCCACCAGGACACTGAATACAGGGAACACCATATAGTGCCACCAGGTCACTTAATACAGGGAACACCATATAGTGTCACCAGGCCACTGAATACAGGGAACACCATATAGTGTCACCAGGCCACTGAATACAGAGAACACCATATAGTGCCATCAGGTCACTGAATACATGTAACACCATATAGTGCCTCCAGGCCACTGAATACATGGAACACCATATAGTGCCACCAGTTCACTGAATACAGGTAAAACTATATAGTGCCACCAGGTCACTGAATACAGGTAACACCATATAGTGCCACCAGATCACTGAATACAGGGAACACCATATAGTGTCACCAGGCCACTGAATACAGGGAACACCATATAGTGCCACCAGATCACTGAATACAGGGAACACCATATAGTGACATCAGGTCACTGAATACAGAGAACACCATATAGTGCCACCAGGTCACTGAATACAGGGAACACCATATAGTGCCACCAGGTCACTGAATACATGTAACACCATATAGTGCCACCAGGTCACTGAATACAGGGAACACCATATAGTGTCACCAGGCCACTGAATACAGGGAACACCATATAGTGCCACCAGACCACTGAATACAGTGAACACCATATAGTGTTACCAGGCCACTGAATACAGGGAACGCCATATAGTGCCTCCAAGCCACTGAATACAGGGAACACCATATAGTTCCACCAGGTCACTGAATATAGGGAACACCATATAGTGCCAC
The DNA here is from genome assembly GCF_031893055.1 of Leptodactylus fuscus. Classification (NCBI taxonomy): domain Eukaryota; kingdom Metazoa; phylum Chordata; class Amphibia; order Anura; family Leptodactylidae; genus Leptodactylus; species Leptodactylus fuscus. Next base: position 217,789,493 of record NC_134268.1, on the reverse strand, counting down.
CAGGCCACCGAATACAGGGAACACCATATAGTGCCACCAGGACACTGAATACAGAGAACACCATATAGTGTCACCAGGTCACTGAATACAGAGAACACCACATAGTGCCACCAGGCCACTGAATACAGGGAACACCATATAGTGTCACCAGGCCACTGAATATAGAGAACACCATATAGTGCCTCCGGCCACTGAATACAGGGAACACCATATAGTGCCACCTGGTCACTGAATACAGGTAACACTATATAGTGCCACCAGATCACTGAATACAGGGAACACCATATAGTGTCACCAGGCCACTGAATACAGGGAACACCATATAGTGCCACCAGATCACTGAATACAGGGAACACCATATAGTGCCACCAGGTCACTGAATACAGGGAACACCATATAGTGTCACCAGGCCACTGAATACAGGGAACACCATATAGTGCCACCAGGCCACTGAATACAGGGAACACCATATAGTGCCACCAGATCACTGAATACAGGGAACACCATATAGTGCCACCAGGCCACTGAATACAGGGAACACCATATAGTGCCACCAGATCACTGAATACAGGCAACACCATATAGTGTCACCAGGTCACTGAATACAGGGAACACCATATAGTGCCACCAGGTCACTGAATACAGGGAACACCATATAGTGTCACCAGGCCACTGAATACAGGGAACACCATATAGTGCCACCAGACCACTGAATACAGGGAACACCATATAGTGTCACCAGGCCACTGAATACAGGGAACACCATATAGTGCCTCTGAGCCACTGAATACAGGGAACACCATATAGTGCCACCAGGTCACTGAATACAGGGAACACCATATAGTGCCACCAGGTCACTGAATACAGGGAACAACATATAGTGCCACCAGGCCACTGACTACAGGGAACACCATATAGTGCCACCAGGTAAATGAATACAAAGAACACCATATAGTGCCACCAGGCCACTGACTACAGGGAACACCATATAGTGCCACCAGGTCACTGAATACAGGGAACACCATATAGTGCCACCAGGTCACTGAATAAAAAGAACACCATATAGTGCCACCAGATCACTGAATACAGGGAACACCATATAGTGCCACCAGGTCACTGAATACAGAGAACACCATATAGTGCCACCAGGTTACTGAATACAAAGAACACCATATAGTGCCACCAGGCCACCGAATACAAGGAACACCATACAGTGCCACCAGGACACTGAATACAGAGAACACCATATAGTGTCACCAGGTCACTGAATACAGAGAACACCATATAGTGCCACCAGGCCACTGAATACAGGGAACACCATATAGTGTCACCAGGCCACTGAATATAGAGAACACCATATAGTGCCTCCGGCCACTGAATACAGGGAACACCATATAGTGCCACCTGGTCACTGAATACAGGTAACACTATTTAGTGCCACCAGATCACTGAATACAGGGAACACCATATAGTGTCACCAGGCCACTGAATACAGGGAACACCATATAGTGCCACCAGATCACTGAATACAGGGAACACCATATAGTGCCACCAGGTCACTGAATACAGGGAACACCATATAGTGTCACCAGGCCACTGAATACAGGGAACACCATATAGTGCCACCAGGCCACTGAATACAGGGAACACCATATAGTGCCACCAGATCACTGAATACAGGGAACACCATATAGTGCCACCAGATCACTGAATACAGGGAACACCATATAGTGCCACCAGATCACTGAATACAGGGAACACCATATAGTGTCACCAGGCCACTGAATACATGTAACACCATTTAGTGTCACCAGATCACTGAATACAGGGAACAACATATAGTGTCACTAGGCCACTGAATACAGGGAACACCATATAGTGTCACCAGGCCACTGAATACAGGGAACACCATATAGTGCCACCAGATCACTGAATACAGGGAACACCATATAGTGCCACCAGGTCACTGAATACATGTAACACCATATAGTGCCACCAGGACACTGAATACAGGGAACACCATATAGTGCCACCAGATCACTGAATACAGGGAACACCATATAGTGCCACCAGGTCACTGAATACAGAGAACACCATATAGTGTCAACAGGCCACTGAATACAGGGAACACCATATAGTGCCACCAGACCACTGAATACAGGGAACACCATATAGTGTCACCAGGCCACTGAATACAGGGAACACCATATAGTGCCTCCAAGCCACTGAATACAGGGAACACCATATAGTTCCACCAGGTCACTGAATATAGGGAACACCATATAGTGCCACCAGGCCACTGAATACAGGGAACACCATATAGTGCCTCCAAGCCACTGAATACAGGGAACACCATATAGTTCCACCAGGTCACTGAATATAGGGAACACCATATAGTTCCACCAGGTCACTGAATATAGGGAACACCATATAGTGCCACCAGGCCACCGAATACAGGGAACACCATATAGTGCCACCAGACCACTGAATACAGGGAACACCATATAGTGTCACCAGGCCACTGAATACAGGGAACACCATATAGTGCCTCCAAGCCACTGAATACAGGGAACACCATATAGTTCCACCAGGTCACTGAATATAGGGAACACCATATAGTGCCACCAGGGCACTGAATACAGGGAACACCATATAGTGCCACCAGATCACTGAATACAGGGAACACCATATAGTGCCACCAGGTCACTGAATACATGTAACACCATATAGTGCCACCAGGACACTGAATACAGGGAACACCATATAGTGTCACCAGGCCACTGAATACAGGGAACACCATATAGTGTCACCAGGCCACTGAATACAGAGAACACCATATAGTGCCACCAGGTCACTGAATACATGTAACACCATATAGTGCCTCCAGGCCACTGAATACATGGAACACCATATAGTGTCACCAGTTCACTGAATACAGGTAAAACTATATAGTGCCACCAGGTCACTGAATACAGGTAACACCATATAGTGCCACCAGATCACTGAATACAGGGAACACCATATAGTGTCACCAGGCCACTGAATACAGGGAACACCATATAGTGCCACCAGATCACTGAATACAGGGAACACCATATAGTGACATCAGGTCGCTGAATACAGAGAACACCATATAGTGCCACCAGGTCACTGAATACAGGGAACACCATATAGTGCCACCAGGTCACTGAATACATGTAACACCATATAGTGCCACCAGGTCACTGAATACAGGGAACACCATATAGTGTCACCAGGCCACTGAATACAGGGAACACCATATAGTGCCACCAGACCACTGAATACAGGGAACACCATATAGTGTCACTAGGCCACTGAATACAGGGAACACCATATAGTGCCTCCAAGCCACTGAATACAGGGAACACCATATAGTTCCACCAGGTCACTGAATATAGGGAACACCATATAGTGCCACCAGGCCACCGAATACAGGGAACACCATATAGTGCCACCAGGACACTGAATACAGAGAACACCATATAGTGTCACCAGGTCACTGAATACAGAGAACACCACATAGTGCCACCAGGCCACTGAATACAGGGAACACCATATAGTGTCACCAGGCCACTGAATATAGAGAACACCATATAGTGCCTCCGGCCACTGAATACAGGGAACACCATATAGTGCCACCTGGTCACTGAATACAGGTAACACTATATAGTGCCACCAGATCACTGAATACAGGGAACACCATATAGTGTCACCAGGCCACTGAATACAGGGAACACCATATAGTGCCACCAGATCACTGAATACAGGGAACACCATATAGTGCCACCAGGTCACTGAATACAGGGAACACCATATAGTGTCACCAGGCCACTGAATACAGGGAACACCATATAGTGCCACCAGGCCACTGAATACAGGGAACACCATATAGTGCCACCAGATCACTGAATACAGGGAACACCATATAGTGCCACCAGTCCACTGAATACAGGGAACACCATATAGTGCCACTAGATCACTGAATACAGGCAACACCATATAGTGCCACCAGGTCACTGAATACAGGGAACACCATATAGTGCCACCAGGTCACTGAATACAGGGAACACCATATAGTGTCACCAGGCCACTGAATACAGGGAACACCATATAGTGCCACCAGACCACTGAATACAGGGAACACCATATAGTGTCACCAGGCCACTGAATACAGGGAACACCATATAGTGCCTCTGAGCCACTGAATACAGGGAACACCATATAGTGCCACCAGGTCACTGAATACAGGGAACACCATATAGTGCCACCAGGTCACTGAATACAGGGAACACCATATAGTGCCACCAGGCCACTGACTACAGGGAACACCATATAGTGCCACCAGGTAAATGAATACAAAGAACACCATATAGTGCCACCAGGCCACTGACTACAGGGAACACCATATAGTGCCACCAGGTCACTGAATACAGGGAACACCATATAGTGCCACCAGGTCACTGAATATAAAGAACACCATATAGTGCCACCAGGCCACTGACTACAGGGAACACCATATAGTGCCACCAGATCACTGAATACAGGGAACACCATATAGTGCCACCAGGTCACTGAATACAGAGAACAACATATAGTGCCATCAGGTTACTGAATACAAAGAACACCATATAGTGCCACCAGGCCACCGAATACAGGGAACACCATACAGTGCCACCAGGACACTGAATACAGAGAACACCATATAGTGTCACCAGGTCACTTAATACAGAGAACACCATATAGTGCCACCAGGCCACTGAATACAGGGAACACCATATAGTGTCACCAGGCCACTGAATATAGAGAACACCATATAGTGCCTCCGGCCACTGAATACAGGGAACACCATATAGTGCCACCAGGTCACTGAATACAGGTAACACTATTTAGTGCCACCAGATCACTGAATACAGGGAACACCATATAGTGTCACCAGGCCACTGAATACAGGGAACAACATATAGTGCCACCAGATCACTGAATACAGGGAACACCATATAGTGCCACCAGGTCACTGAATACAGGGAAAACCATATAGTGTCACCAGGCCACTGAATACAGGGAACACCATATAGTGCCACCAGGCCACTGAATACAGGGAACACCATATAGTGCCACCAGATCACTGAATACAGGGAACACCATATAGTGCCACCAGATCACTGAATACAGGGAACACCATATAGTGCCACCAGATCACTGAATACAGGGAACACCATATAGTGTCACCAGGCCACTGAATACATGTAACACCATTTAGTGTCACCAGATCACTGAATACAGGGAACACCATATAGTGTCACTAGGCCACTGAATACAGGGAACACCATATAGTGTCACCAGGCCACTGAATACAGGGAACACCATATAGTGCCACCAGATCACTGAATACAGGGAACACCATATAGTGCCACCAGGTCACTGAATACATGTAACACCATATAGTGCCACCAGGACACTGAATACAGGGAACACCATATAGTGCCACCAGATCACTGAATACAGGGAACACCATATAGTGCCACCAGGTCACTGAATACAGAGAACACCATATAGTGTCACCAGGCCACTGAATACAGGGAACACCATATAGTGCCACCAGACCACTGAATACAGGGAACACCATATAGTGTCACCAGGCCACTGAATACAGGGAACACCATATAGTGCCACCAGACCACTGAATACAGGGAACACCATATAGTGTCACCAGGCCACTGAATACAGGGAACACCATATAGTGCCTCTGAGCCACTGAATACAGGGAACACCATATAGTGCCACCAGGTCACTGAATACAGGGAACACCATATAGTGCCACCAGGTCACTGAATACAGGGAACAACATATAGTGCCACCAGGCCACTGACTACAGGGAACACCATATAGTGCCACCAGGTAAATGAATACAAAGAACACCATATAGTGCCACCAGGCCACTGACTACAGGGAACACCATATAGTGCCACCAGGTCACTGAATACAGGGAACACCATATAGTGCCACCAGGTCACTGAATACAAAGAACACCATATAGTGCCACCAGATCACTGAATACAGGGAACACCATATAGTGCCACCAGGTCACTGAATACAGAGAACACCATATAGTGCCACCAGGTTACTGAATACAAAGAACACCATATAGTGCCACCAGGCCACCGAATACAAGGAACACCATACAGTGCCACCAGGACACTGAATACAGAGAACACCATATAGTGTCACCAGGTCACTGAATACAGAGAACACCATATAGTGCCACCAGGCCACTGAATACAGGGAACACCATATCGTGTCACCAGGCCACTGAATATAGAGAACACCATATAGTGCCTCCGGCCACTGAATACAGGGAACACCATATAGTGCCACCTGGTCACTGAATACAGGTAACACTATTTAGTGCCACCAGATCACTGAATACAGGGAACACCATATAGTGTCACCAGGCCACTGAATACAGGGAACACCATATAGTGCCACCAGATCACTGAATACAGGGAACACCATATAGTGCCACCAGGTCACTGAATACAGGGAACACCATATAGTGTCACCAGGCCACTGAATACAGGGAACACCATATAGTGCCACCAGGCCACTGAATACAGGGAACACCATATAGTGCCACCAGATCACTGAATACAGGGAACACCATATAGTGCCACCAGATCACTGAATACAGGGAACACCATATAGTGCCACCAGATCACTGAATACAGGGAACACCATATAGTGTCACCAGGCCACTGAATACATGTACCACCATTTAGTGTCACCAGATCACTGAATACAGGGAACAACATATAGTGTCACTAGGCCACTGAATACAGGGAACACCATATAGTGTCACCAGGCCACTGAATACAGGGAACACCATATAGTGCCACCAGATCACTGAATACAGGGAACACCATATAGTGCCACCAGGTCACTGAATACATGTAACACCATATAGTGTCACCAGGACACTGAATACAGGGAACACCATATAGTGCCACCAGATCACTGAATACAGGGAACACCATATAGTGCCACCAGGTCACTGAATACAGAGAACACCATATAGTGTCAACAGGCCACTGAATACAGGGAACACCATATAGTGCCACCAGACCACTGAATACAGGGAACACCATATAGTGTCACCAGGCCACTGAATACAGGGAACACCATATAGTGCCTCCAAGCCACTGAATACAGGGAACACCATATAGTTCCACCAGGTCACTGAATATAGGGAACACCATATAGTGCCACCAGGCCACTGAATACAGGGAACACCATATAGTGCCTCCAAGCCACTGAATACAGGGAACACCATATAGTTCCACCAGGTCACTGAATATAGGGAACACCATATAGTGCCACCAGGCCACCGAATACAGGGAACACCATATAGTGCCACCAGACCACTGAATACAGGTAACACCATATAGTGTCACCAGGCCACTGAATACAGGGAACACCATATAGTGCCTCCAAGCCACTGAATACAGGGAACACCATATAGTTCCACCAGGTCACTGAATATAGGGAACACCATATAGTGCCACCAGGGCACCGAATACAGGGAACACCATATAGTGCCACCAGATCACTGAATACAGGGAACACCATATAGTGCCACCAGGTCACTGAATACATGTAACACCATATAGTGCCACCAGGACACTGAATACAGGGAACACCATATAGTGTCACCAGGCCACTGAATACAGGGAACACCATATATTGTCACCAGGCCACTGAATACAGAGAACACCATATAGTGCCACCAGGTCACTGAATACATGTAACACCATATAGTGCCTCCAGGCCACTGAATACATGGAACACCATATAGTGTCACCAGTTCACTGAATACAGGTAAAACTATATAGTGCCACCAGGTCACTGAATACAGGTAACACCATATAGTGCCACCAGATCACTGAATACAGGGAACACCATATAGTGTCACCAGGCCACTGAATACAGGGAACACCATATAGTGCCACCAGATCACTGAATACAGGGAACACCATATAGTGACATCAGGTCACTGAATACAGAGAACACCATATAGTGCCACCAGGTCACTGAATACAGGGAACACCATATAGTGCCACCAGGTCACTGAATACATGTAACACCATATAGTGCCACCAGGTCACTGAATACAGGGAACACCATATAGTGTCACCAGGCCACTGAATACAGGGAACACCATATAGTGCCACCAGACCACTGAATACAGGGAACACCATATAGTGTCACTAGGCCACTGAATACAGGGAACACCATATAGTGCCTCCAAGCCACTGAATACAGGGAACACCATATAGTTCCACCAGGTCACTGAATATAGGGAACACCATATAGTGCCACCAGGCCACCGAATACAGGGAACACCATATAGTGCCACCAGGACACTGAATACAGAGAACACCATATAGTGTCACCAGGTCACTGAATACAGAGAACACCACATAGTGCCACCAGGCCACTGAATACAGGCAACACCATATAGTGTCACCAGGCCACTGAATATAGAGAACACCATATAGTGCCTCCGGCCACTGAATTCAGGGAACACCATATAGTGCCACCTGGTCACTGAATACAGGTAACACTATATAGTGCCACCAGATCACTGAATACAGGGAACACCATATAGTGTCACCAGGCCACTGAATACAGGGAACACCATATAGTGCCACCAGATCACTGAATACAGGGAACACCATATAGTGCCACCAGGTCACTGAATACAGGGAACACCATATAGTGTCACCAGGCCACTGAATACAGGGAACACCATATAGTGCCACCAGGCCACTGAATACAGGGAACACCATATTGTGCCACCAGATCACTGAATACAGGGAACACCATATAGTGCCACCAGGCCACTGAATACAGGGAACACCATATAGTGCCACTAGATCACTGAATACAGGCAACACCATATAGTGCCACCAGGTCACTGAATACAGGGAACACCATATAGTGCCACCAGGTCACTGAATACAGGGAACACCATATAGTGTCACCAGGCCACTGAATACAGGGAACACCATATAGTGCCACCAGACCACTGAATACAGGGAACACCATATAGTGTCACCAGGCCACTGAATACAGGGAACACCATATAGTGCCTCTGAGCCACTGAATACAGGGAACACCATATAGTGCCACCAGGTCACTGAATACAGGGAACACCATATAGTGCCACCAGGCCACTGACTACAGGGAACACCATATAGTGCCACCAGGTAAATGAATACAAAGAACACCATATAGTGCCACCAGGCCACTGACTACAGGGAACACCATATAGTGCCACCAGTTCACTGAATACAGGGAACACCATATAGTGCCACCAGGTCACTGAATATAAAGAACACCATATAGTGCCACCAGGCCACTGACTACAGGGAACACCATATAGTGCCACCAGATCACTGAATACAGGGAACACCATATAGTGCCACCAGGTCACTGAATACAGAGAACACCATATAGTGCCATCAGGTTACTGAATACAAAGAACACCATATAGTGCCACCAGGCCACCGAATACAGGGAACACCATACAGTGCCACCAGGACACTGAATACAGAGAACACCATATAGTGTCACCAGGTCACTGAATACAGAGAACACCATATAGTGCCACCAGGCCACTGAATACAGGGAACACCATATAGTGTCACCAGGCCACTGAATATAGAGAACACCATATAGTGCCTCCGGCCACTGAATACAGGGAACACCATATAGTGCCACCAGGTCACTGAATACAGGTAACACTATTTAGTGCCACCAGATCACTGAATACAGGGAACACCATATAGTGTCACCAGGCCACTGAATACAGGGAACACCATATAGTGCCACCAGATCACTGAATACAGGGAATACCATATAGTGCCACCAGGTCACTGAATACAGGGAAAACCATATAGTGTCACCAGGCCACTGAATACAGGGAACACCATATAGTGCCACCAGGCCACTGAATACAGGGAACACCATATAGTGCCACCAGATCACTGAATACAGGGAACACCATATAGTGCCACCAGATCACTGAATACAGGGAACACCATATAGTGCCACCAGATCACTGAATACAGGGAACACCATATAGTGTCACCAGGCCACTGAATACATGTAACACCATTTAGTGTCACCAGATCACTGAATACAGGGAACACCATATAGTGTCACTAGGCCACTGAATACAGGGAACACCATATAGTGTCACCAGGCCACTGAATACAGGGAACACCATATAGTGCCACCAGATCACTGAATACAGGGAACACCATATAGTGCCACCAGGTCACTGAATACATGTAACACCATATAGTGCCACCAGGACACTGAATACAGGGAACACCATATAGTGCCACCAGATCACTGAATACAGGGAACACCATATAGTGCCACCAGGTCACTGAATACAGAGAACACCATATAGTGTCACCAGGCCACTGAATAAAGGGAACACCATATAGTGCCACCAGACCACTGAATACAGGGAACACCATATAGTGTCACCAGGCCACTGAATACAGGGAACACCATATAGTGCCTCCAAGCCACTGAATACAGGGAACACCATATAGTTCCACCAGGTCACTGAATATAGGGAACACCATATAGTGCCACCAGGACACTGACTACAGGGAACACCATATAGTGTCACCAGGTCACTGAATACAGAGAACACCATATAGTGCCACCAGGCCACTGAATACAGAGAACATCATATAGTGCCTCTGGCCACTGAATACAGGGAACACCATATAGTGCCACCAGGTCACTGAATACAGATAACACTATATAGTGCCACCAGGCCACTGAATACATGTAACACCATATAGTGCCACCAGATCACTGAATACAGGGAACACCATATAGTGTCACCAGGCCGCTGAATACAGGGAACACCATATAGTGTCACCAGGCCACTGAATACAGGGAACACCATATAGTGTCACCAGGCCACTGAATACAGGGAACACCATATAGTGTCACCAGGCCACTGAGTACAGAGAACACCATATAGTGCCTCCGAGCTACTGAATACAGGGAACACCATATAGTTCCACCAGGTCACTGAATACAGAGAACACCATATAGTGCCACCAGATCACTGAATACAGGGAACACCATATAGTGCCACCAGATCACTGAATAAAGGGAACACCATATAGTGCCACCAGATCACTGAATACAGGGAACACCATATAGTGCCACCAGGTCACTGAATACATATAAAACCATATAGTGTCACCAGGTCACTGAATATAGGGAACACCATATAGTGTCACCAGGCCACTGAATACAGGGAACACCATATAGTGTCACCAGGTCAATGAATACAGAGAACACCATATAGTGCCTCCGGCCACTGAATACAGGGAACACCATATAGTGCCACCAGGCCACTGAATACAAGGAACACCATATAGTGTCACCAGATCACTGAATACAGAGAACACCATATAGTGCCTCCGGCCACTGAATACAGAGAACACCATATAGTGTCACCAGGCCACTGAATACAGGGAACACCATATAGTGCCACCAGATCACTGAATACAGGGAACACCATATAGTGTCACCAGGCCACTGAATATAGGGAACACCATATAGTGCTACTAGGTCACTAAGTACAGTTAAAATCAAACGGGGCCACCAGGGGGGACATTACTACTATATAGGGACACAAAGAGGGCATTATTGCTATATGGGGCTCATAAGGGAGTCTTATTACTGTATAGGAAAACGCAGGGTACATAGAGAGGAATTTTGATAAGACAGGATAAGATAAGATGAGATAACCCTTTAACAGCCCCACCATGGGGCATGGGGTATGGGGTTGAAATTCAGTGTGTTACAGCAGCCTGGATAATACATTCATAATAGAAGAATACAACATACAAAAAGCTCAGATAAAAAGATAAAGGTAAAGCAGATAGCAGAAGGGATATCACAACTTCAGGACCATTTAGTTCTCTGTGCGGAGTGATCATCGCTTGGTCTGATGTAGATTATGTAGCCTGACTGCGGTTGGGAGGAAGGATCTCTGATAGCTCCTTCTCACACTTGGGGTGAAGCAGACGGTCACTGACAGTACTGCCCAGTGTTGTCACAGTCTCATACATGGGGTGGGAGTTGTTCTCCTGCATGGAGCTCACTATGGACAGTATCCTTTTGTCACGAATGGTGTTATCTATAGAGGTGTTATCTTCTGTTGTAATCCTGTCTGTGATGTCAATGAGGTGAGTTTCCCTGTAGAATGTGATGTATATGTATATAATGGGTGTGTATGTATGATTTGTACATAGATAAGGTCTGGTCCTCAGTATTGTCTCCTCTAGTGGGGCCAAGGAACCTCACCCTGGTTATCCTGATATGACAGATCCTTAGTAGTTATCTAGTGATTGCCCATAGTGCCACTTGCTTATTACCTTGGTACATGCACATGTCTATGGTATGGAGCTGGCTACCTCTGTATCACAGGTCGGAGCTTTGGTGTCTGCCCTGTATCCTGCACGCGGTGATCTGTACAGTAACGCAGAGCCGCTCCGTAACAGATGGTCTTCGTCATGATGTCAGGAAGTATACAGTATTCTGCCTAGATGTGGCAACCGTCCAACCTCTGAAAATAGAAAGCGCAGAGACACCTTTGTGGCATTGAGATAGATTGTGAGAAAGAGGAAGCAAAACAATATTTTCAGGCGCTCACATAAACCTGGCGGTGACGGACGTTTACACTTTATGATATCTCGTTGCTTCTGTCTTATATTACAAGGCTCATACTCATTTCTTATTTCTCGAACTGCTCAGAATAAAAGGTTTGTACACGGAATAGAAATGTTATGTGACCGATACACAAGTTACATAACTCAAGAACAAAAACCAAAGAATCTCATTGAGTCGAGGAATAACCTTAAAAAAGAGAAATTAAAGAGGCCGCCCCTTAGAGGGAAGTCATAAAGGAGGAGACCCCAGGTCTGGCAGACTCGCACTATATCTAGGGTCAGAATTCAGTCAGAAGTCTGGCCTGGGGTCTGTATTAGTTTAGAGGTCTGGGGTCTGTATTAGTTTAGGGGTCTGGTCTGGGGTCTGTATTAGTTTAGGGGTCTGGTCTGGGGTCTGTATTAGTTTAGGGGTCTGGTCTGGGGTCTGTATTAGTTTAGGGGTCTGGTCTGGGGTCTGTATTAGTTTAGGGGTCTGGTCTGGGGTCTGTATTAGTTTAGGAGTCTGGTCTGGGGTCTGTATTAGTTTAGGGGTCTGGTCTGGGGTCTGTATTAGTTTAGAGGCTGGTCTGGGGTCTGTATTAGTTTAGGGGTCTGGTCTGGGGTCTGTATTAGTTTAGGGGTCTGCTCTGGGATCTGTATTAGTTTAGAGGTCTGGTCTGGGGTCTGTATTAGTTTAGAGGCTGGTCTGGGGTCTGTATTAGTTTAGAGGTCTGGTCTGGGGTCTGTATTAGTTTAGGGGTCTGCTCTGGGGTCTGTATTAGTTTAGGGGTCTGGTCTGGGGTCTGTCTTAGTTTAGGGGTCTGCTCTGGGGTCTGTATTAGTTTAGGGGTCTGGTCTGGGGTCTGTATTAGTTTAGAGGTTGGTCTGGGGTCTGTATTAGTTTAGGGGTCTGGTCTGGGGTCTGTATTAGTTTAGAGGCTGGTCTGGGGTCTGTATTAGTTTAGGGGTCTGGTCTGGGGTCTGTATTAGTTTATAGGTCTGGTCTGGGGTCTGTATTAGTTTAGGGGTCTGGTCTGGGGTCTGTATTAGTTTAGGGGTCTGCTCTGGGGTCTGTATTAGTTTAGGGGTCTAGGGTCTGTATTAGTTTAGGGGTCTGGGGTCTGTATTAGTTTAGGGGTCTGTCTGGGGTCTGTATTAGTTTAGGGGTCTGGTCTGGGGTCTGTATTAGTTTAGGGGTCTGCTCTGGGGTCTGTATTAGTTTAGAGGTCTGGTCTGGGGTCTGTATTAGTTTAGAGGCTGGTCTGGGGTCTGTATTAGTTTAGAGGTCTGGTCTGGGGTCTGTATTAGTTTAGGGGTCTGCTCTGGGGTCTGTATTAGTTTAGGGGTCTGCTCTGGGGTCTGTATTAGTTTAGGGGTCTGCTCTGGGGTCTGTATTAGTTTAGGGGTCTGGTCTGGGGTCTGTATTAGTTTAGAGGTCTGGGGTCTGTATTAGTTTAGGGGTCTGCTCTGGGGTCTGTATTAGTTTAGGGGTCTGGTCTGGGGTCTGTATTAGTTTAAAGGTCTGGTCTGGGGTCTGTATTAGTTAGGGGTCTGGTCTGGGGTCTGTATTAGTTTAGGGGTCTGGTCTGGGGTCTGTATTAGTTTAAAGGTCTGGTCTGGGGTCTGTATTAGTTAGGGGTCTGGTCTGGGGTCTGTATTAGTTTAGGGGTCTGCTCTGGGGTCTGTATTAGTTTAGGGGTCTGCTCTGGGGTCAGTATTAGTTTAGAGGTCTGGTCTGGGGTCTGTATTAGTTAGGGGTCTGCTCTGGGGTCTGTATTAGTTTAGGGGTCTGCTCTGGGGTCAGTATTAGTTTAGAGGTCTGGTCTGGGGTCTGTATTAGTTTAGAGGTCTGGTCTGGGGTCTGTATTAGTTTAGAGGTCTGGTCTGGGGTCTGTATTAGTTTAGAGGCTGGTCTGGGGTCTGTATTAGTTTAAAGGTCTGGTCTGGGGTCTATATTAGTTTAGAGGTCTGGTCTGGGGTCTGTATTAGTTTAGGGGTCTGCTCTGGGGTCTGTATTAGTTTAGAGGTCTGGTCTGGGGTCTGTATTAGTTTAGAGGCTGGTCTGGGGTCTGTATTAGTTTAGGGGTCTGGTCTGGGGTCTGTATTAGTTTAGGGGTCTGGTCTGGGGTCTGTATTAGTTTAAAGGTCTGGTCTGGGGTCTGTATTAGTTAGGGGTCTGGTCTGGGGTCTGTATTAGTTTAGAGGTCTGGGGTCTGTATTAGTTTAGGGGTCTGGTCTGGGGTCTGTATTAGTTTAGGGGTCTGGTCTGGGGTCTGTATTAGTTTAGAGGTCTGGGGTCTGTATTAGTTTAGGGGTCTGGTCTGGGGTCTGTATTAGTTTAGAGGTCTGGTCTGGGGTCTGTATTAGTTTAGAGGTCTGGGGTCTGTATTAGTTTAGAGGTCTGGGGTCTGTATTAGTTTAGGGGTCTGGTCTGGGGTCTGTATTATTTTAGAGGTCTGGTCTGGGGTCTGTATTAGTTTAGACGTCTGGTCTGGGGTCTGTATTAGTTTAGGGGTCTGGTTTGGGGTCTGTATTAGTTTAGGGGTCTGGTCTGGGGTCTGTATTAGTTTAGGGGTCTGCTCTGGGGTCTGTATTAGTTTAGGGGTCTGGTCTGGGGTCTGTATTAGTTTAGAGGTCTGGGGTCTGTATTAGTTTAGGTGTCTGGTCTGGGGTCTGTATTAGTTTAGGGGTCTGGTCTGGGGTCTGTATTAGTTTAGGGGTCTGGTCTGGGGTCTGTATTAGTTTAGAAGTCTGGTCTGGGGTCTGTATTAGTTTAGGGGTCTGCTCTGGGGTCTGTATTAGTTTAGGGGTCTGGTCTGGGGTCAGTATTAGTTTAGAGGTCTGGTCTGGGGTCTGTATTAGTTTAGAGGCTGGTCTGGGGTCTGTATTAGTTTAGAGGTCTGGTCTGGGGTCTGTATTAGTTTAGGGGTTTGGTCTGGGGTCTGTATTAGTTTAGGGGTCTGTATTAGTTTAGGGGTCTGGTCTGGGGTCTGTATTAGTTTAGGGGTCTGGTCTGGGGTCTGTATTAGTTTAGAGGTCTGGTCTGGGATCTGTATTAGTTTAGGGGTCTGCTCTGGGGTCTGTATTAGTTTAGAGGTCTGGTCTGGGGTCTGTATTAGTTTAGAGGCTGGTCTGGGGTCTGTATTAGTTTAGGGGTCTGGTCTGGGGTCTGTATTAGTTTAGGGGTCTGGTCTGGGGTCTGTATTAGTTTAGGGGTCTGGTCTGGGGTCTGTATTAGTTTAAAGGTCTGGTCTGCGGTCTGTATTAGTTAGGGGTCTGGTCTGGGGTCTGTATTAGTTTAGGGGTCTGGTCTTGGGTCTGTATTAGTTTAGAGGTCTGGTCTGGGGTCTGTTTTAGTTTAGGGGTCTGTTCTGGGGTCTGTATTAGTTTAGGGGTCTGGTCTGGAGTCTGTATTAGTTTAGGGGTCTGGTCTGGGGTCTGTATTAGTTTAGGGGTCTGGTCTGGGGTCTGTATTAGTTTAGGGGTCTGGTCTGGGGTCTGTATTAGTTTAGAGGTCTGGTCTGGGGTCTGTATTAGTTTAGAGGTCTGGTCTGGGGTCTGTATTAGTTTAGAGGTCTGGTCTGGGGTCTGTATTAGTTTAGGGGTCTGGTCTGGGGTCTGTATTAGTTTAAGGGTCTGGTCTGGGGTCTGTATTAGTTTAAGGATCTGGTTTGGGGTCTTTATTAGTTTAGGGGTCTGGTCTGTGGTCTGTATTAGTTTAGGGTTCTGGTCTGAGGTCTGTATTAGTTTAGGGGTCTGATCTGGGGTCTGTATTAGTTTAGGGGTCTGGTCTGGGGTCTGTATTAGTTTAGGGGTCTGATCTGGGGTCTGTATTAGTTTAGGGGTCTGGTCTGGGGTCTGTATTAGTTTAGGGGTCTGGTCTGGGGTCTCTATTAGTTTAGACGTCTGGTCTGGGGTCTGTATTAGTTTAGGGGTCTGGTCTGGGGTCTGTATTAGTTTAGGGGTCTGGTCTGGGGTCTGTATTAGTTTAGTGGTCTGGGGTCTGTATTAGTTTAGGGGTCTGGTCTAAGGTCTGTATTAGTTTAGTGGTCTGGAGTTGTAATTAGCTTTGGTTTCCCATCTGGCATTTCTATGAGCCAATAATAATAAATCTTAATATAAATATTTCTATAGATTTCACAGATTTCTCACAAGTCTATCTCCTATCTCCTTCTCGTTGAGTTTAAACTCCAAGTGGCAAATAGTATATAGGACCTTAGTAGCAAATAGTTCTGACGTATGTCTGTGATTGACAGGGGATATAATCTACATCTAGTGGCCACGAACAATGCGGAGCCCAGACCCCTGATCACAGAGCCCTGATCACACTTCACCTCCGGCCCCGGCTCCATGACTCTATAACTAGATTTGCCACTAATCAGTAGAGAATGTCAGCTGATAATCAGGTCTATTGTTCAGAGGATCCGCGCAATAAGCCATTGAAAATGAGTATAGTACATGCAGGCTTATTGAATTATAGCTTTGTATTCAAGGATTGTATCTGGAAACATTGCAAGTCCCTGCATGAACTCGAGAAGTTATCGAACCTCAAAATACAACCAAGAGGAAACAATCATGACAATAATATACAAGACATTATAGCCGTATACAGTGCCAATTGTATGACTAGAGCAGAAGCCGCGGATACTATGTTATTCTCATGTCCATAACCATATATACAACCACAACAGGATATTACATCATTCACAGCGCACATTTATATCACTCTCATAGGTGTTCTAGTTACTGACTTACCTAAATATCTTTCTATCAAAATATCTATTCATATCTATTTATATATATCACCTTCCAGACGACATGTTTCAGCTCCTTCCAAAGATGCTCAATAGGATTTAGGTCAGGGCTCATAGAAGGCTGCTTCAGAATAGTCATTATGCTGTTACAAGACCCATGACCTGTGACTGAGACCAAGCTTTCTGACACTGGGCAGCACATTTCTCTCTAGAATCCCTTGATAATCTTGAGATTTCCTTGTACCCTGCACAGATTCAAGACACCCTGTGCCAGATGCAGCAAAGCAGCCCCAGAACGTAACAGAGACTCCTCCATGTGTCACAGCAGGGACAGTGTTCTTTTCAAAATAGGCTTCATTTTTCCGTCTGTCAACATAGAGCTGATGTGCTTTATCAAAAAGTTCAATTTTTGCTTCATCTGTCCATAGGACATTCTCCCATTGTCAACATGGAGTTTGGTTATTATTACTTTTGTCAGATTCCAGTTATTTCTGTGACCTTTGGGGTTTTTCTTTCATTAAACGAGGGGACCAACAATTATGAACACATTTGTCAGTCAGTAACCACTTAGATTTTTTAGAAAACCCAAGACCATGAATTCACCTAAATGCCATAAAAAGTACTCACCAGGATGAAAAAGGTGAAGGACTTGACATTCTAAGCCAGGGACCCCTGCAAAGCTTAGGGAGACTCACAGAAAGGCTTTCAGGTGTGTAAAGAACCTAAGGATCCCTCCACAGATCTCCAGAAGAATACATAAGGTTAATAGGCATTAAGCCATCAGTAGAGGCCGCGATATGATTGAGTAAAGTGTCGCAGTATGCAGTAAGGCCCCATGCACACAACCGATCTATTCCATTCCAGTAACATGGATGATTATAGATCATATTCTATCCTCCTTCTTGTTATCAGAAAATGGAATGCACTCGGTTGTCGCTCCGAATTTCACCTGTTTTAAATCAGTGTTTATGCAGTGATTTGGAACTTTGTAGACAGAGTGTCCGTGACCGGACTGCAGCTCCTTTGAATGTTCAATATCACAGACAATGATGACAGCTTTTGTTGCAGAATTACTGTAAATAGAATTAGAGGTTTGAAACCCAAATGTATGATGGTAAAAGACTCCTCTATGGTATAAATGAGGATCTACATATTACGTAAAGTTTTTATTTCCCAGGATAAGCTTCAACGTCATATAATTAACCTAGGAAGGTACGTAACGTATGTAATCTTATTAATCTAAGACAAATTGATGGATATCGTTCTTTAAGTAGTTTTTAGAATTCTGTAATTTCTTTAAAAAAAAAAACAAAAACATAATTTTCCATCTTTTACTACATTGATATTGTCTTCATTCTCTGCACCTTGCCTATGTTCCCGCAAATTTCCACATTTACAATCACCTTGGTCACAGGTTAGTAAACATGAGCTCTTTCACTTTCTAAAGTGTCATTGCAGTGAATTTAGACTTCATAGAAAGAGTGACCATGACCGGGCTGCTTCTCCACCATATCTTCATCACCACAAACAGTGATAGAAACTTCCTATCATTAGAATTATAGGTAGAATTAGAAATCTGCTGCACAAATGGCTGCTGGAAAGACTCCTCCAAGGTGCTACGTATACTGTAAGGTTTTCATTTCCAGGGTAGGGTTCCCAGACATACAACTAAAGTTACTGGACCTTTCTCCAGCTCAATAGCACTCATGTAATCTTGTAGATCCAATAGAAGTTGGACATTGTTGGAATAATGGACATTGTTCTTTATCTCATTTCTATTAATTTTAGAATTTTGTAATTTTTGAATTTTTGGATTGGAACAAAATTTCAAAACTAAAAAACCCAACATAAATAATTCTCCTTCTTTTACAATATTGATATTGTCTTCGTTCCGCACAACTTGCCTCTGTTCCCGCACATTTCCACAGTTATGATCACCTTGATAACAGGTTGGTAAATATGAGCGTTTTAACAGCAATTTTCCAATTAGGATCGCATTACTATTAGCTCTAAAATTATGAGAATTCTTAACACCTTGACTGTAGTTCTTCACTTATCAACACCTTGTCCCTAATTTCTCTATGTCTGAACACAATACAGACTGCTCTGTCGTCAGATCCACCTTCTAATTAGTTGCAATTAGACGACTCTAGACCCAAAAATTAATAACTGTGTTTCCTCCATATTATAAGTACATCCTACCACCTGTATAGTAGTCACCACAATGAGACGGATTTCAAGGTTTAACCATTTGCTACAAGCACTATAGTCCGGGATGGTTTGGGATTAGAGATGAGTGAACTGGTTTGGATACAACTGGGCCCAAGGCAAATTTTCTATAAGTTCCATGTTTGGTCCAAACCTGAAACTTTTGGGGTTTTCCACCCACGAAACATTATTATACTCTGGGGTGTCCAAACTACTCCAAAGTATAATAAATGGAGGCTCGGGTGAGGTGTGTTGTTAGATCACGTGACCCAACATATGGGGGTGGGATAGTCAACAACTCACAGCTAGGAGGTATACTAGGCAATGCTCAGACCTAATGGGAGTACTGGGTGGGAACTAACAGAGGGGGCGCCATGCCTTTTTGGAAATGTTGGGTCCAGTGCTGATGCTTTGACAAGCCAACACAACAAAAAGTTTCAGATAAAATCAGACATTGGGCCAAGTAGTAAAAGGATACAAAATATAAATTTAAAAAAAAATGCTCAAAAGATTTAAAAAAAATTCTGCTTTTCAAACCCTTTAGCTCCTTCCTTTTTTTTTTTTTTTTTAATTCATTCTCATTTTTATTTAATTTTGGCATATACAGCCAGAAATAACAAACAGATATATGCAAGATACATGTGCTTTAGCTCCTTCCTGACACTGATTTTTTTTTATTCCACATAGCTATATGAGGGTTTGTTTTTGTGGGACGAGATGTAATTTTTAATGGCATCATTTAAAATTCCATGATATTTTAGGGTCAGGGGACAATCATACACATCAGGGAGAGTGTGTGCCTACATAGGCAGTATGGAGACTTACAAGTCATTCCTGCTCCGCTAGGGGTTCTGGGTAAAAAATATGCAAATCTATTCTCCAGGATGTAATTAGGAGAACAGTGCACTCTGTATGCCGCCCTCTAGAGGGCAGCCTTCTTAACATCATGCATGACTCAGTTAATTAGCCTACTATCATGATGCGGATTTAATCGCCAAATTAGTATTTCTATTCCAAAAGGAACAGATTCCCAGCTATGGACAGCGCTGTTTCGGTCTTTTGTATCTCCTCAGCATAGCACAGGGATACTGATTTGGCAGAGTGAGAGACTTTTAAGTCTCCGTACTCCATACTGCCTATGTAGGCACACACTCTTCCTAATGTATATAATTATCCCCTGATCCTGGTCTATAGTCTCTCACTCTGCCAAATCAGTATCCCTGCGCTATGCTGAGGAGGTCCAAAAGACCGAAACAGCGCTGTCCATAGCTGGGAAACTGTTCCTTTTGGAATAGAAATACTAATTTGCCAATTAAGTCCGCATCATGATAGTAGGTTTATGAATTGAGTCATGCATGATGTTAAGGAGGCTGCCCTCTAGAGGGCGGCATAGAAAGGCACTGTTCTCCTAATTACATCCTGGAGAATAGATCTGCATATTTTTTACTATGATATTTTAGTTCATTTTTTTAAATAATTTGGCAATTTTCCAATGTAGTAACACCATTTTTTTTTCTTTTTGCTTATTTATTTTTAATTGTAAGATAGTGAATATAGAGTTATTCAATTTTTTTGTATTTTCATCGTAAATTTTATTTATTTTTTTTTAAATCTCTATTTTTAGTCCTTGCTCAGATGGTTTGAACATGTGATCATTAGATCACTTTTACCACAGACTGCAGTACTGTCGTGTTACGGTCTATGGTGAAATCATGACGTCCCTATTAAACCCTGCCACAGGAGATTTTGCATTGGCAAACTTGGGAGCCTTCAGAAAGCTTCTGGATGCCATGGCAATCAAAGGGTTCTTGCAATATCATAGAGGGAGCCACTTGCTTACAATCTATCCCCAGATTCTCTGGCCACATTGGACCATGTAAACCCAACTCCAAAACAATATGCACATGTCCATACAGGTCAGGTACAATTGTTCTTGTATCTGAATTGGTCTTTGGTTGTGTTAGGTCGATAGACATCACTTCTGTTGTATTCCTATTACTGGCTCCCCTGAGGAGACCAACATGTAGGGTGGTGAAACATTCATGTCAGGATGGATTAGGTGCAGAGGATGCCCAAGAGCCTTAGTGGGCCCATAAGCACTGCCATCAGTATTGAGATTGCAACTTCCATCTGGCCCATAAGCCATAAGGTTGATTAACCTTCTTAGCACCCGTAACTATCACTATCAAGAATTTGCTGCAGGGAAGAGGAAAAAAGATTGCACCAGGGCCCTCAAGACTTTAGTTATGCCACTGGTATTGGGGACATATCATGGTACACATTTAAAAAAAACTAGAGTTTGTTTTTGCAGGGTAAGGTTCCAGTTGGGTCTGAAGCTGGTTAGGTTGTGGGATTGTTAGGCCATTGGGATTTTGATGCATTGGGATTTGATCCCTTGTGTTGACCTGAATGATCTGTTTCAGGTGTGAAGTTGGAACTCTTCCCTTTATGGTCTACCCATGAACTTACCTCTCAGTCCAGGAGTGTCTTTCACCAGTTTGCGCTAGGACAATTCAGACATGGACCTCTGAGACGGTAAAATGGTTTCATATCTTAAAATATTGTGGTGTGGTTGAGTGGAAGATCTGAGAATGTGATTTTACTTGGTCCAATGTCTAAATTTAGAATTTTTGTGTTGTTTTGAGGTACCCTGTTTTGTTTTGGTATTCACCTGTTGCACCATTGACCATGACTTTGAGAGGTTACATATCTTTCATTGGCGTTGTCTCCAACCGTGGACACTGCCCCGGATGTCTGCTGTGTTAAACAGCAGTAACCCCTGGCTTAGCTGTCATCTCAGTTCTACCATTAAAAACTTTTTTTTTGTAGATAAGACGTCTCTTACCTTTAGATGTGATCTCCGCCGTGCCGTTCCTTAGAAATACCGTTTTTTACCGGTATGCAAATTAGTTCTCTCGCAGCGATGGGGGCGTCCCCACTGCTGCTCGAAAACAGGCTCCAGCAACGCTTCTATCTTCTGCTGGATCCTCCCCTTCTTTCTTCGTCTTTCTTCGGTGTCACCTCCGACGCCTGCGCAGTTGGCTCTGACAGTGAGACACTAGTAGAGCCGACTGCTCATGCCCGCGGCCATAGTTCCGACCCCGCACTTGTGCAAATGCCCAGTTGGTTCTACTAGTGTCTCACTGGCAGAGCCAACTGCGCAGGCATCAGAGGTGACGCCGAAGAAAGACGAAGAAAGAAGGGGAGGATCCAGCCGAAGATAGAGGCGTTGCTGGAGCCTGTTTTTAAGCAGCAGTGGGGACGCCCCCATCACATTTCCAGCGCTGGGGCCCGCCCCCATCGCTGCCAGAGAACTAATTTGCATACCTGTAAAAAACGGTATTTCTAAAGAACGGCGCGGCGGAGATCCCATCTAAAGGTAAGAGACGAATAGCCTTTCTAAAGGATATTCCGACGTCTTATCCACAAAAAAAAAGTTTTTACTGGTAGAATCCCTTTAATATCTATGGTGGACATTGAGAAGAGGTTATGGAAGCCATAGGACCACCATCATGGGAATGCCAATGTGATCATGGCCCAACAACACACAAAAGAACCCAACCTTGACGTCCACCACCAATCCATCCTGCAAGGTGTGAAGTGCAACAAACTACCCCTTGACCAGCTCAAAATGGGGAACAATTTGGGTATTTTTTTTGTACCATGGTGGATCTCTCTACTATAGTCTACCGGTATCATTCCGATTCTCATATGACCCAGTCGTGATGTCCTCGCCGTGCCTTTTTTTTTTTGTTTTTCAACTTAACACAAAGAATGCTCCATCCTCCATAGCCAATAACAAAAAAAAAAAAAAAACACACACACAAAACACAAGCGTGCAGAGACCTCCTCCTTCCATATGGCTTTATTTGTGTTCTCCTGGCACAGCTAGAGACATACAGTAACCAACATAAATTTTTAGTTTTATTATCACCTCTAAAAAGAGACAGAAATGTGAAAATTGAAGCCAGAAGGTTTGTATCACAGGATTAATTAAGCAGGGCCAAGTGAAGTCACACTCCTCTTGGCAGTGAATGCCTTGAGAAAGTGCCTGTCTTCAATTATGAAGAGCACAAAGCAATTAAAAAGCCTGTTTCTTTTTTCCTGAGGTGTTACTTGTTACTAGATAAATCTCTCCTTTTTTTGTGTGTGTTTTTAATTCTCCGGGGAGCTGAACCGGCCCGAGGTGTAGTCTACCGGGGTAAATTTCCAACAAAATTGATTTAAACGTAACAAAGGTGTAATAGATTTACAATCAAACCGCAGAGATTGAACAATAGGCACCCCGCTTTTTTCATTTTTTGATATACTGAAAATTCCCCAGGTGTTATTTTTTTAAACGGACGAACCGAGTGCGAAAGTTGACTTTGTATCTCTTTTGTACGCGGACAAGGTTCACACATCGCGACTGAAACTTATGTTATAAGATATGAAGGGGCTACAAAGTAACATCATTGATACATTCAGCAAATCCAAACTAGAATTCTACCGTGTTGATCCAGAAGAAGACAAAAACCTCTATGGACCAGACGCCAATGATAGAAGAAGACAAATGCCAAGGATAGAATAGAATATAGAATATTTCCAAAGATTTGGTAACCATGATTTGTAACGTGTTAAATATTAAAGAACTTGATAAAACTGTAAAAGATAATCATGGACATGAAACTCAATTGTAGCAACCGGTATCAGGCAGCTGCTGCTAAGGCAAATACAATTATGTTGTGCATCGAAAGAGATATAAATGCTCATGGCAAGAACTCTGACTCGTTACATTGCACAATTTTGGGCACTTGTGTATAAGAAGGACATAACTATACTGGGGCGGGGGAGGGTGACCAAGCTAACTAGGGGAATTGGTGGATTAGAAATCAAAGACAGATTATCAATAGTGATGGGTGACCATCTCGAAATTTGTTTCGGGATTCATTTTGATCCAAACCAGATGAGCCATTATTAAAAAAAAAAAAGGTACTCACCTTTCCTGAGCTTCAACATTGACACCACACATGTGACTGCGAAGGGCCAACCGCAGGCTTCAGTGTTGATATCAAAGAGGAGACTGGAAGTCCTGGGAATGTCCAGATGACTACGATTATTTTTGTTATTTTTGTGCATCTTTGAAGGCCTCTGAGTAATATACTACCCAGAGTATAATAGTGATTCCCAAGTGGTGAGCATCAAAATTTTTAGGTTCAGCTGAACCAAAAATTTTTGGAAAATTTGTAACAAGCCCGGTTTGTTAACAACTGATTCACTCAGGTGACAACTGGGTCAATATTACGTTTGTCTCACTCCCGAAATTCCCCTAATCTGTAGTTGTACTCCTGCCTCTGACTCTTGGCTGCATTTCTGACTCACTCCCACCTTATCATCTGGTCAGTCCCATCCTGACCACTCTTCCAGTACTGGATTGGGGTATCTTAGGCCACCAAATGCACTGATTTTGGGGGCATACCCTCGAATATCCCTTTGTACATAGACCATAATACCCTTCAAATTGGGATGTCTTCTGCTGGACCATCATTGTTAGACCCTGTGGATTTTATTGTATTCAGATGGACCAGTCGGAAACTTTTTGTTGATGACTTTTGGCTGATTTTTTTTTTTACTAAACTGCAGGACCACTACTGTAAATCCATGACTATTTTGGAGACCATGACCACAAGGATATCCCTGCAGCAATTTCCATACCTTTTTGTGAAGGTAGACTAGAGGATTCCTTAAACTCTGCACCCAAGTCTAGCCAGTTCCAAATGGACTATGGTTTAGACCAGCAGTTCTCAACCTGTGGGTCGCGACCCCGGCGGGGGTCGAACGACCAAAACACAGGGGTCGCCTAAAGCATACCTCCCAACCGTCCCGGTCGGTGGGAGGTATGTCCCGGTTTCAACTTATCGGCGCCTGGAGGACGCCGATGAGTTGAACACACAGGCTATTAAAGCAGGAGCTCCTGCTTTGATGCTGCGCTGCGACTTCTGCATGTGTAGCCGCGATGTGATGACGTCACATCGCGGCTACAACTATATGAGGAAGGTGACCTACTGTATATAACCTATTGGAAGGTGAGTATAAGAAGTTTTTTTTTTTTTTTAAACATTAAGGTGGAACATAATGAAGGGGCAGATGAAGGGGAGGGAATGGCATGACACTGGGGGCAGAGATGGAGGGACATGAAACTGTGGGAAGATGAAGGGGAGGACGGCATGACACTGGGGCAGAGATGGAGGGACATGAAACTGTGGGAAGATGAAGGGGAGGACGGCATGACACTGGGGCAGAGATGGAGGGACATGAAACTGTGGGAAGATGAAGGGGAGGACGGCATGACACTGGGGCAGAGATGGAGGGACATGAAGCTCTGGGCAGAGATGGGGAACATGAAACTGGGGAACAGATGGGGACATGAAACTGGGGGAAGAGATGGGGGGACATGAAACTGTGGGCAGATGAAGGGGGGGTACGGCATTACACTGGGGGCAGAGATGGGGGACATGAAACTGGGGGCAGATGAAGGGGTTATATGAAACTGGGGGAGAGATGACGAGGGGACATATAATGTACGGGTGACTGTAGGAGGATTATACTGTGTGGGAGCACATGAAAAATGAATGAGAATGGGCGGAGTCAACATAAAGTGGGTGGAGCGCCGCATATTTTATCTCTCTTTCTAATCTTCAAAAGTTGGGAGGTATGCCTAAAGACATCAGAAAATACATATTTCCGATGGCTTTAACCACTGAGAAGCTGCGCTACTGTCTGCAGCAACACTATTCAGCTGGAACGCATGCCATTATGGATGCGTGTTCCAAACTGAATGGGGTCACCGCAACAAGAGGAACTGTATTGCGGGGTCACGCCATTAGAAAGGTTGAGAACCACTGGTTTAGACAGTCTATGAGACTGAAACACAGAAGAACTTGAGAGCCAACAACCCAACCTCAACCCAGTGAGGATTATCTTTGATATCAATGCCCTACCTCAATAATCCACAACTATGTTCCAAAAACTATCGGAAATTCCTTATAGTAGCCATGGAGGGGACAGCCAAATAATAAGAGGGCATGGCATTGTGAGACGTTCACCCAGCAGATATGGATGTGACTCTCAGTCGGAATCCAAGGCTACGTGTTGAAGACTCATCATGGCACCTTCGCTTTGGATGATCTTGCAGATGGCAAATTCTTCCAGCTCAGTACAGAATTGATCATTTACAGCACAGTGTGACTTCTAAGTAAATTATACATTTTCCCAGCTGGATCTAACCTGTAAATCAACAGCTTTGAAGGCTGGAATAGCCCCCTGCCCCCCACCCCCATAGATCAGCTCTCCACTGTGTTCCTTACAAAGTCTCCATCGCATTATTGAGTGGATCCATGAGAGATGGAACGCGTTCACATAATAGAAGTCATTACGGTGTCACCTATTATACACCTTCTGAGGTCACCACCGGTTTTATTTTAAGGTTGTATTAAAAATGATGATTTTGCTTTTACCATAAAGTTCTGTATTTATGTCCTGATGGACCAAGCACAATGTCAGGGATATTCACGATGGTGGCGAAGTGCCGTCGAGCTCAGGATAAATTCTACGCTTGGAGATCGCAAAATTTACTTTTTTGGCTAAAAGTCGAACCCCGCCGGTATAAACAAGGGCCATATAAAATCTATTAGTCTGAGGTTATAATTTTACATCTTCATCATCACTTCTGGTAATAACGAATATTTTACTTTAATTACTCCGCAAAGGTGAATTCGCTAAATACTCAGGAAATGGCCAAATGACTTTAGTCCGAGGAAAGGAAAAGGGTCATTTAATGGGCTAGGAGTGAAAGTGATCTAAGGGAAGAAACCAAATCCAAAATACTTTGGAAAAAAAAAAAAATTAAAATAAACTATAAAATAAAAAATAGCCATTGCCCCTATGATATCCCGGAACTGGGAAGGGAAGGGGAGCATTAGAGATGACTGAGTCAGTTGGGATGGAACAAGATTCAAACAAAATTTTCCAAAATTTTCAGCTTTGACCTGAGCCTGAAATTTTTGTGGTTCATCACCCAACCTCTTCCTGGGCATCTTCCTAGTATCTGGCACTTCCTATGGCCTTCTGTTTATGTTGTGCACCTTAGAGTTCTGAGGCCCAATCACATGTGGCCCTCTAAGGTTATGATGTCATAGACCTTTCTGTCTATTACCCGACAATCCCTTTAAGTGCCCTTACTTTTTGCACCATTACAGACATAGTCCTTTCATCTGCTCTATAATATCAATGCCCAGATGGGTTCTGCAGCACCCAAAGGTGGAAAACTGCCAGATTTGCTGCAACAATTCACCAGAAGATGGCCACAGGATTAAAATTCTACTTTGTTTGTGTTCTTGGGATGCAAATAGAGTTGAATACAACGTTGAAGCAATAAATCGGTAGTTTCCTGCTCCACTATTCACACTGCAGCTATTACTATCGGTGGGACTTGGTGTAGACTAGCAGCAAGGAGCCAGAGAGAAGTGAAGTAAAGGGAAGGCAACAAAAAACAGTGAGCAAACTGAGAGAGCATTATACTGTGTGGGACCACTAGGGAGCATTATACTGTGTGTGACCACTAGGGAGCATTATACTGTGTGTGACCACTAGGAAGCATTATACTGTGTGGGACCACTAGGGAGCATTATACTTTGTTGGGTCACTAGGAAGCATTATACTGTGTGGGACCACTAGGGAGCATTATACTGTGTGGGACCACTAGGGAGCATTATACTATGTGGGACCACTAGGGAGCTTTATATTGTGTAGGACCACTAGGGAGCATTATACTGTGTGGGACCACTAGGGAGCATTATACTGTGTGTGACCACTAGGGAGCATTATACTGTGTGTGACCACTAGGGAGCATTATACTGTGTGGGACCACTAGGGAGCATTATACTGTGTGTGACCACTAGGAAGCATTATACTGTGTGGGACCACTAGGGAGCATTACACTGTGTTGGGTCACTAGGAAGCATTATACTGTGTGGGACCACTAGGGAGCATTATACTGTGTGTGACCACTAGGAAGCATTATACTGTGTGGGACCACTAGGGAGCATTATACTGTGTTGGGTCACTAGGAAGCATTATACTGTGTGGGACCACTAGGGAGCATTATACTGTGTGGGACCACTAGGGAGCATTATACTGTGTGTGACCACTAGGAAGCATTATACTGTGTGTGACCACTAGGAAGCATTATACTGTGTGGGACCACTAGGGAGCATTATACTGTGTGGGACCACTAAGGAGCATTATACTGTGTTGGGCCACTGGAGTGCATTATACTGTGTGGGACCATTAGTGAGTGTTATACTGTGTTGCGCCACTAGGGAAGCATAGTCATGGTAAATCCTCTGTATGGGATTTGCGGTGCAGTTTTTTGGTCAGATTAATGTTTTACCTGCAAAAAATGTACCAAAAACACATCAGAACTACCATTTTTTGTTTTTAGGCAAAAATTATTTGGTGACGCTGCCGAGAGAAAACTGTTTTTGTAGGGGTGCTCCAAGTTCGAAAAGGTCGTGACCCTCTGCCCTCTCGCTTGCCCTTTCCGCCGCAGTCAGTGCCCTGGCAGTCATCTTTGCCTCTCTTCCCTCTTCCCTTCTTTTGCATTCAGTCTTGCTGGGTTTGCATTCAGTGGATCTCGATGGCAGGGAACATCTGCTCTGGCTTCTTGCCTCTCGATGTGTTACTCTTGCAGAATCTGTCATCAGGAAGAGTAAACGTACCCTCTCCCGTTCATTTGATAAAGAGTGTGACCCCTTGAGAAACTATTCCTTTGTAACAGGTCAAAGGGGACGAAAACTGTGAAAATATGTTGCAGGCGTCCCGGGATAATGTGTGTGAAAACATATGGAGTCGCCCTTATTTTGCATGTGACGTGTCAGACATAAGAAAGATGTTTTGCGCTGGTTGGGCTCCTCGTCCATATGGCTCTCTGCATGTTTTACTTCCACAGCGCCAGTGTAAGACAGAGGAGGCCGCGCGATCATCGCCACCGTCGTGAAACAAGGGAAGACCCATCTGATATTTACACAACAGACCAAATATCAATATGTTTTCCCATAAAATGCCATATATAGCTGCCAAATGGAAGAAGTGATGCCAAATACCCCAATGGTACAGCGGCCAGGGATACAGGGCAATAGATAGTACCCTAGTCTAATATATATCCGGAATTTCTGGGGCCACAAGTAATGTCTAAGGCTCATCCACATATTGCCACCTTTTTGTCAACACACACAGTATAATTCCCCCTTAGTTTCTCTACACACTATAATGCCCCTTTAGTGGCCCCCCACATAGTACGATGTCCCCTTAGTGCCCCCTACAGCCCTTACACACTATAATGTCCCCTTAGTGCCCCCACATACAGGATAATGCCTCTTTAGTGCCCCGACACAATGTATATTGCCCTTTTAGTGATCCATAATGAGCCTCAGACTATAGGGAATGAGGCCCACATGACATGGGGGAGTTATTAAGCGGGGATATTAGGGGCAAAGACCGAGGGGTTAAAGCAGACAGCAGGGGTGAACGCAGGGTCCGTCTGGCTGGTGGCAGTATCATCCCACCCACCCGCTCCTTGTTTCTTTTGGTGATGGATTGCAGGGATGGTTATGGGTGAGAGGTCTACGTGGGGTGGTATAGGATCTCCTCTTAGGTATGAGGATCCGGTTGTGGGGTGTAAGGG
The DNA here is from genome assembly GCF_031893055.1 of Leptodactylus fuscus. Lineage (NCBI taxonomy): Eukaryota > Metazoa > Chordata > Amphibia > Anura > Leptodactylidae > Leptodactylus > Leptodactylus fuscus. Next base: position 217,759,041 of record NC_134268.1, on the reverse strand, counting down.
CCCCCCTTGGGTTGGGCACAGTCCCTTGTGGGGGGGGGTCAGACTCTAGGCCTTAGAGGTTGCACGGTTGCACCCGAGGTGGGGTTTGGCACCTGGGTAATGGTCGGGGAGCCTCTCGCCCTTCCAGGGAAGTTATCACACTTTATTAGGTTAGATGTTTGGGGCGTGGTATTGTTTACTGTATCCAATGATGTTTATATTTAATGATCAGTATTTATCATTACCGCCCCCTATAGGGTGCTACTGGGTTAACTGCTTGATACATTGTTGCAATCAATAAATCGGCCTGAGCGGCCAGTTAAAATCCAGCAGGTGTTCTGGTCTTCATTGGGGTATCGACAGGTTGGAGGTGGGTAGGGGTTATATGTCTTCAAGGGGTAGTTCAGAACGGGAGGACCTATATTCCTCCTCCCCACGTCAAGACACTTGTCTGTCACATCAGTTGTAAGGTCCTGGTGCTATCATCATGGAGTGGCATCAGAAGCTGCTATAGGGTGTCATGTGTGGGAACACATCGGGCCGAAATAATCAGAAAATGACCAGCCGATCAGTGTGATTGCCAGGGAGCATTGCTTTCCCTACAGTGGCCACTAGAGGAGAGATGTAGTATTACAAGCTGTCCATTCTAATGGTTACACAACCATGTACTACATGAAAGGTTCCCGGCACTAACTCATACAGAATCCCACTCTATGACCCCTATAGGCCCTATAGGACCACTAGAAAGAATTTTAAAGAAGCTTATAGGCACTATACCCTAGAATAAGAAACCAGAAGCCCCAGAGCGATTTTGCTAAGGACTCCTCTGTGTGCAGAAGACGTTTCTATATCTCATTGTACTATTTTAGAATTGTATCGAACAACATAAAACTTTAAAACCCCATTAGTATGGATGGTGCCGGCTATGAATATTTTACATTCAGTAACATAGAATTTTACAGAATCAACTTTTCTTATTGCAAAGTGCCAAAAACGCTCCCATTCCATAGCATGTTATAAGAAGCCATAGCGTGTGCACGAGGGGGGGCCAAGCGATATTTGGAATCAATGTGCGACGATTAATTTGCGCTGCCCTTCCTGTAATAATATTGAGACAGACTGTCTGCCTGGTTGTACATTATGACTTGCTCTGCAATCTGTATACAAACTAATGAGGTGTGTAATTCTGTAAACGTATTGATTGTGACCATTTCCATTGCTGGGATGCATTTACAGAGTTTTTGATACTTTTGTGTCTCTTTCAAATGCATAATTGAATTAAAATAGGATTAAGAAACAATGTATCGATTCCAGATCTGAAAAGTCAGGAACAGTTTCCATGAGGCAAAGAAAAGAGGAGAAAAGGAAAAATTAATTGAGAAGATAAAGATTTAATAAGGAGAAATAAAATCTATAATTATTATAATGACTAAGTACAAATGATAAGACCTGTAAATGTGACCTAGAAATACTCCGGAGTGGGCAGAAAGACCTTACTTCTATCTCCTATCTATCTATCTATCTATCTATCTATCTATCTATCTATCTATCTATCGCCTATCTATCTATCTATCTCCTATCTATCTATCTATCTATCTATCTATCTATCTATCTATCGCCTATCTATCTATCTCCTATCTATCTATCTATCTATCTATCTATCTATCTATCTATCTATCTATCTATCCATGGATCTATCTATCTATCTATCTATCTATCTATCTATCTATCTATCTATCTATCTATCTATCTATCTATCTCCTATCTATCTATCTATCTATCTATCTATCTATCTATCTATCTATCTAGCTAGCTAGCTATCTATCTCCTATCTATTATCTATCATCTATCTATCTATCTATCTATCTATCTATCTATCTATCTATCTATCTATCTATCTATCTATCTCCTATCTATTATCTATCTATCTATCTATCTATCTATCTATCTATCTATCTCCTATCTATCTATCTATCTATCTATCTCCTATCTATCTATCTATCTATCTATCTATCTATCTTAGAGATGAGCGAACACTAAAATGTTCGAGGTTCGAAATTCGATTCGAACAGCCGCTCAATGTTCGTGTGTTCGAATGGGTTTCGAACCCCATTATAGTCTATGGGGAACAGATACTCGTTAAGGGGGAAACCCAAATCCGTGTCTGGAGGGTCACCAAGTCCACTATGACACCCCAGGAAATGATGCCAACACCTCTGGAATGACACTGGGACAGCAGGGGAAGCATGTCTGGGGGCATCTAACACACCAAAGACCCTCTATTACCCCAACATCACAGCCTAACAACTACACACTTTACACACTCAATACCACCTCTCTGACAGTAGGAAAACACCTTGAAACATGTGTATTTGGCACTTGCAGTGAGGAGAGCTTGTCACCAGCAGTGAATTTGGCCCTTGTAGTAAGTTGAGGTTGGCACCAACATTTGTTTTGAAAATCAGGGTGGATTGAGCCTCTAACCAGCAGAGTTTGGGCAAATTCATGGTGGAGGGAGCCTCTAAACACCCCAGTTTGGGCAAATTCATGGTGGAGGGAGCCTCTAACCAGCCCAGTTTGGGCAAATTCATGGTGGAGGGAGCCTCTAAACAGCCCAGTTTGGGCAAATTCATGGTGGAGGGAGCCTCTAACCAGCCCAGTTTTGACCAATTCATGGTGGAGGGAGCCTCTAACCAGCCCAGTTTGGGCAAATTCATGGTGGAGGGAGCCTCTAAACAGCCCAGTTTGGACCAATTCATGGTGGAGGGAGCCTCTAAAAAACCCAGTTTGGACCAATTCATGGTGGAGGGAGCCTCTAAACAGCCCAGTTTGGGCAAATTCATGGTGGAGGGAGCCTCTAACCAGCCCAGTTTGGACCAATTAATGGTGGAGGGAGCCTCTAAACAGCCAAGTTTTGGGAAATTCATGGTGGAGGGAGCCTCTAACCAGCCCAGTTTGGACCAATTCATGGTGGAGGGAGCCTCTAAACAGCCCAGTTTGGGCAAATTCATGGTGGAGGGAGCCTCTAAAAAAACCCAGTTTGGACCAATTCATGGTGGAGGGAGCCTCTAACCAGCCCAGTTTGGACCAATTAATGGTGGAGGGAGCCTCTAAACAGCCAAGTTTGGACCAATTCATGGTGGAGGGAGCCTCTAACCAGCCCAGTTTGGGCAAATTCATGGTGGAGGGAGCCTCTAAACAGCCCAGTTTGGGCAAATTCATGGTGGAGGGAGCCTCTAACCAGCCCAGTTTGGACCAATTAATGGTGGAGGGAGCCGCTAAACAGCCCAGTTTGGACCAATTCATGGTGGAGGGAGCCTCTAAAAACCCCAGTTTGGACCAATTCATGGTGGAGGGAGCCTCTAAAAAACCCAGTTTGGACCAATTCATGGTGGAGGGAGCCTCTAACCAGCCCAGTTTGGACCAATTCATGGTGGAGGGAGCCTCTAAACAGCCAAGTTTGGACCAATTCATGGTGGAGGGAGCCTCTAAAAACCCCAGTTTGGACCAATTCATGGTGGAGGGAGCCTCTAACCAGCCCAGTTTGGGCAAATTCATGGTGGAGGGAGCCTCTAACCAGCCCAGTTTGGACCAATTAATGGTGGAGGGAGCCGCTAAACAGCCCAGTTTGGACCAATTCATGGTGGAGGGAGCCTCTAAAAACCCCAGTTTGGACCAATTCATGGTGGAGGGAGCCTCTAAATAACCCAGTTTGGACCAATTCATGGTGGAGGGAGCCTCTAACCAGCCCAGTTTGGACCAATTAATGGTGGAGGGAGCCTCTAAACAGCCAAGTTTGGACCAATTCATGGTGGAGGGAGCCTCTAAAAACCCCAGTTTGGACCAATTCATGGTGGAGGGAGCCTCTAACCAGCCCAGTTTGGGCAAATTCATGGTGGAGGGAGCCTCTAAACAGCCCAGTTTGGGCAAATTCATGGTGGAGGGAGCCTCTAACCAGCCCAGTTTGGACCAATTAATGGTGGAGGGAGCCGCTAAACAGCCCAGTTTGGACCAATTCATGGTGGAGGGAGCCTCTAAAAACCCCAGTTTGGACCAATTCATGGTGGAGGGAGCCTCTAAAAAACCCAGTTTGGACCAATTCATGGTGGAGGGAGCCTCTAACCAGCCCAGTTTGGACCAATTCATGGTGGAGGGAGCCTCTAAACAGCCAAGTTTGGACCAATTCATGGTGGAGGGAGCCTCTAAAAACCCCAGTTTGGACCAATTCATGGTGGAGGGAGCCTCTAACCAGCCCAGTTTGGGCAAATTCATGGTGGAGGGAGCCTCTAAACAGCCCAGTTTGGGCAAATTCATGGTGGAGGGAGCCTCTAACCAGCCCAGTTTGGACCAATTAATGGTGGAGGGAGCCGCTAAACAGCCCAGTTTGGACCAATTCATGGTGGAGGGAGCCTCTAAAAACCCCAGTTTGGACCAATTCATGGTGGAGGGAGCCTCTAAAAAACCCAGTTTGGACCAATTCATGGTGGAGGGAGCCTCTAACCAGCCCAGTTTGGACCAATTAATGGTGGAGGGAGCCTCTAAACAGCCAAGTTTGGACCAATTCATGGTGGAGGGAGCCTCTAAAAACCCCAGTTTGGACCAATTCATGGTGGAGGGAGCCTCTAACCAGCCCAGTTTGGGCAAATTCATGGTGGAGGGAGCCTCTAAACAGCCCAGTTTGGGCAAATTCATGGTGGAGGGAGCCTCTAAACAGCCCAGTTTGGGCAAATTCATGGTGGAGGGAGCCTCTAAACAGCCCAGTTTGGGCAAATTCATGGTGGAGGGAGCCTCTAACCAGCCCAGTTTGGACCAATTAATGGTGGAGGGAGCCTCTAACCAGCCCAGTTTGGGCAAATTCATGGTGGAGGGAGCCTCTAAACAGCCCAGTTTGGACCAATTCATGGTGGAGGGAGCCTCTAAACAGCCAAGTTTGGGCAAATTCATGGTGGAGGGAGCCTCTAACCAGCCCAGTTTTGACCAATTCATGGTGGAGGGAGCCTCTAACCAGCCCAGTTTGGGCAAATTCATGGTGGAGGGAGCTTCTAAACAGCCCAGTTTGGACCAATTCATGGTGGAGGGAGCCTCTAAAAAACCCAGTTTGGACCAATTCATGGTGGAGGGAGCCTCTAAACAGCCCAGTTTGGGCAAATTCATGGTGGAGGGAGCCTCTAACCAGCCCAGTTTGGACCAATTAATGGTGGAGGGAGCCTCTAAACAGCCAAGTTTTGGGAAATTCATGGTGGAGGGAGCCTCTAACCAGCCCAGTTTGGACCAATTCATGGTGGAGGGAGCCTCTAAACAGCCCAGTTTGGGCAAATTCATGGTGGAGGGAGCCTCTAAAAAAACCCAGTTTGGACCAATTCATGGTGGAGGGAGCCTCTAACCAGCCCAGTTTGGACCAATTAATGGTGGAGGGAGCCTCTAAACAGCCAAGTTTGGACCAATTCATGGTGGAGGGAGCCTCTAACCAGCCCAGTTTGGGCAAATTCATGGTGGAGGGAGCCTCTAAACAGCCCAGTTTGGGCAAATTCATGGTGGAGGGAGCCTCTAACCAGCCCAGTTTGGACCAATTAATGGTGGAGGGAGCCGCTAAACAGCCCAGTTTGGACCAATTCATGGTGGAGGGAGCCTCTAAAAACCCCAGTTTGGACCAATTCATGGTGGAGGGAGCCTCTAAAAAACCCAGTTTGGACCAATTCATGGTGGAGGGAGCCTCTAACCAGCCCAGTTTGGACCAATTAATGGTGGAGGGAGCCTCTAAACAGCCAAGTTTGGACCAATTCATGGTGGAGGGAGCCTCTAAAAACCCCAGTTTGGACCAATTCATGGTGGAGGGAGCCTCTAACCAGCCCAGTTTGGGCAAATTCATGGTGGAGGGAGCCTCTAACCAGCCCAGTTTGGACCAATTAATGGTGGAGGGAGCCGCTAAACAGCCCAGTTTGGACCAATTCATGGTGGAGGGAGCCTCTAAAAACCCCAGTTTGGACCAATTCATGGTGGAGGGAGCCTCTAAATAACCCAGTTTGGACCAATTCATGGTGGAGGGAGCCTCTAACCAGCCCAGTTTGGACCAATTAATGGTGGAGGGAGCCTCTAAACAGCCAAGTTTGGACCAATTCATGGTGGAGGGAGCCTCTAAAAACCCCAGTTTGGACCAATTCATGGTGGAGGGAGCCTCTAACCAGCCCAGTTTGGGCAAATTCATGGTGGAGGGAGCCTCTAAACAGCCCAGTTTGGGCAAATTCATGGTGGAGGGAGCCTCTAACCAGCCCAGTTTGGACCAATTAATGGTGGAGGGAGCCGCTAAACAGCCCAGTTTGGACCAATTCATGGTGGAGGGAGCCTCTAAAAACCCCAGTTTGGACCAATTCATGGTGGAGGGAGCCTCTAAAAAACCCAGTTTGGACCAATTCATGGTGGAGGGAGCCTCTAACCAGCCCAGTTTGGACCAATTCATGGTGGAGGGAGCCTCTAAACAGCCAAGTTTGGACCAATTCATGGTGGAGGGAGCCTCTAAAAACCCCAGTTTGGACCAATTCATGGTGGAGGGAGCCTCTAACCAGCCCAGTTTGGGCAAATTCATGGTGGAGGGAGCCTCTAAACAGCCCAGTTTGGGCAAATTCATGGTGGAGGGAGCCTCTAACCAGCCCAGTTTGGACCAATTAATGGTGGAGGGAGCCGCTAAACAGCCCAGTTTGGACCAATTCATGGTGGAGGGAGCCTCTAAAAACCCCAGTTTGGACCAATTCATGGTGGAGGGAGCCTCTAAAAAACCCAGTTTGGACCAATTCATGGTGGAGGGAGCCTCTAACCAGCCCAGTTTGGACCAATTAATGGTGGAGGGAGCCTCTAAACAGCCAAGTTTGGACCAATTCATGGTGGAGGGAGCCTCTAAAATCCCCAGTTTGGACCAATTCATGGTGGAGGGAGCCTCTAACCAGCCCAGTTTGGGCAAATTCATGGTGGAGGGAGCCTCTAAACAGCCCAGTTTGGGCAAATTCATGGTGGAGGGAGCCTCTAAACAGCCCAGTTTGGGCAAATTCATGGTGGAGGGAGCCTCTAACCAGCCCAGTTTGGACCAATTAATGGTGGAGGGAGCCTCTAACCAGCCCAGTTTGGGCAAATTCATGGTGGAGGGAGCCTCTAAACAGCCCAGTTTGGACCAATTCATGGTGGAGGGAGCCTCTAAACAGCCAAGTTTGGACCAATTCATGGTGGAGGGAGCCTCTAAAAACCCCAGTTTGGACCAATTCATGGTGGAGGGAGCCTCTAACCAGCCCAGTTTGGACCAATTCATGGTGGAGGGAGCCTCTAAACAGCCAAGTTTGGACCAATTCATGGTGGAGGGAGCCTCTAAAAACCCCAGTTTGGACCAATTCATGGTGGAGGGAGCCTCTAACCAGCCCAGTTTGGACCAATTCATGGTGGAGGGAGCCTCTAAACAGCCAAGTTTGGACCAATTCATGGTGGAGGGAGCCTCTAAAAACCCCAGTTTGGACCAATTCATGGTGGAGGGAGCCTCTAACCAGCCCAGTTTGGGCAAATTTATGGTGGAGGGAGCCTCTAAACAGCCCAGTTTGGGCAAATTCATGGTGGAGGGAGCCTCTAACCAGCCCAGTTTGGACCAATTAATGGTGGAGGGAGCCGCTAAACAGCCCAGTTTGGACCAATTCATGGTGGAGGGAGCCTCTAAAAACCCCAGTTTGGACCAATTCATGGTGGAGGGAGCCTCTAAAAAACCCAGTTTGGACCAATTCATGGTGGAGGGAGCCTCTAACCAGCCCAGTTTGGACCAATTAATGGTGGAGGGAGCCTCTAAACAGCCAAGTTTGGACCAATTCATGGTGGAGGGAGCCTCTAAAAACCCCAGTTTGGACCAATTCATGGTGGAGGGAGCCTCTAACCAGCCCAGTTTGGGCAAATTCATGGTGGAGGGAGCCTCTAAACAGCCCAGTTTGGGCAAATTCATGGTGGAGGGAGCCTCTAACCAGCCCAGTTTGGACCAATTAATGGTGGAGGGAGCCTCTAAACAGCCCAGTTTGGGCAAATTCATGGTGGAGGGAGCCTCTAAACAGCCCAGTTTGGGCAAATTCATGGTGGAGGGAGCCTCTAACCAGCAGAGTTGGTGGAAATCAGGGTGGAGGGAGCCTCTAACCAGCAGAGTTGGGGGAAATCAGGGTGGAGGGAGCCTAGTATTAGCAGAATTGTGCAACGCTTATGGTGGATGAGTATGAGGATGCGGAGGAATTGGAGAGGTTGAGTACAGACATGGAGTTTCATGTTGGGGTGCTTTACAGAGGTGGGCACAAAAATGACGGCTCTACCCAGTGGTGGTTCATTTTTATCAAAGTGAGCCGGTCGGCACTCTCAGCTGACAGACGGGTGCGCTTGTCAGTGATGATGCCACCGGCTGCACTGAACACCCTCTCAGATAGGACGCTGGCGGCAGGACAGGACAGCACCTCCAAGGCATATAGGGCAAGTTCAAGCCACAGGTCCAACTTCGACACCCAATACGTGTAGGGCGCAGAGGGGTCGGAGAGGACAGGGCTGTGGTCGGAAAGGTATTCCCGCAACATGCGCCTATACTTCTCACGCCTGGTGACACTAGGACCCTCCGTGGCGGCACTTTGGCGAGGGGGTGCCATCAAGGTGTCCCAGACCTTAGACAGTGTGCCCCTCGTTTGTGTGGACCGGTGAGAACTTGGTCGCCTACTGGAGGAACTGCCCTCCCTGCCGCCAACGTCACATGCTGGAAACATCTCCATCATATTCTGCACCAATTGCCTGTGGCAAGCATTGATGCGATTGGCCCTCCCCTCTACCGGAATAAAAGACGAGATGTTGTTTTTATACCGGGGGTCAAGGATAGCAAAGATCCAGTACTGGTTGTCCTCCATGATTTTGACAATACGCTTGTCGGTTGTAAAGCACCCCAACATGAACTCAGCCATGTCTGCCACAGTGTTAGTTGGCATGACTCCTCTGGCCCCACCGGAAAGTTCAATCTCCATTTCCTCCTCATCCTCCATGTCTACCCATCCGCGCTGCAACAATGGGACGATTCGAAGTTGCCCGGAAGCCTCCTGTATCACCATCACATCATCGGACAACTCTTCTTCCTCCTCCTCCTCCTCCTCCTCCTCCTCCATTAAACGCAGTGAAGCGGACAGATGTGTGGACCTACTCTCCAGCTGTGACGGATCGGATGCTATCCCTAACTCCTCTGTGTGATCTGAGTTATCCCTGATGTCAATCAGGGATTCTCTCAGAACACACAAGAGCGGGATTGTAAGGCTCACCATCGCATCCTCAGAGCTCACCCTCCTTGTGGACTCCTCAAAGACCCGTAGGATGTCACAAAGGTCTCTCATCCATGGCCACTCATGGATGTGAAACTGAGGCAGCTGACTTTGTGGCACCCTAGGGTTTTGTAGCTGGTATTCCATCAAAGGTCTCTGCTGCTCAACCACTCTATTCAACATCTGAAACGTTGAGTTCCAGCGTGTGGGGACGTCGCACAAAAGCCGGTGTTGTGGCACATGCAGGCGTTGCTGGAGAGATTTTAAGCTAGCAGCGGCTACTGTCGACTTGCGAAAGTGGGCGCACATGCGCCGCACTTTCACCAGTAGCTCTGGAACATTGGGGTAGCTCTTTAGGAAACGTTGCACCACTAGGTTGAAGACGTGGGCCAGGCATGGAACATGTTGGAGTCCGGCAAGCTCCAGAGCTGCTACCAGGTTCCGGCCGTTATCACAAACGACCATGCCTGGGCCCAGGTGCAGTGGCTCAAACCAGATTGCCGTCTCATCGAGGAGGGCATCCCTCACCTCGGAGGCAGTGTGCTGTCTGTCCCCCAAGCTGATCAGCTTCAGCACAGCCTGCTGACGTCTACCAACGCCAGTGCTGCAACGTTTCCAACTCGTAGCTGGGGTCAATCTAACAGCGGAGGAGGAGGCGGTGGCGGAGGAGGAGGCGGTGGCGGAGGAGGAGGCGGTAGAGGAGGAGGAGGAGGGGGGTGTTCTTCTCGTGTCCCTGCCAGGAATGTTAGGCGGGGAGACGAGGTACACCGGGCCAGTTTGGGAAGCAGTCCCAGCCTCAACTACATTCACCCAGTGTGCCGTCAGTGAAATGTAGCATCCCTGTCCGCATGCACTTGTCCACGCGTCGGTGGTCAAGTGGACCTTTGTGCAAAGCGCGGAACTAAGGGCCCGCCTGATGTTGAGTGACACGTGCTGGTGCAAGGCGGGGACGGCACACCGGGAGAAGTAGTGACGGCTAGGGACGGCATAGCGAGGTGCCGCAGTTGCCATCAGGTCCAGGAAGGCGGGAGTTTCAACAAGCCGGAACGCCAACATCTCCTGGGCCAGCAGTTTAGCGATGTTGGCGTTCAAGGCTTGCGCGTGTGGGTGGTTAGCAGTGTATTTCTGCCGCCGCTCCAATGTCTGAGAGATGGTGGGTTGTTGTAAAGAAACGCCTGATGGTGCCTTTGATGGTGCAGGAGAAGGAGATAAGACAGGACCAGGGGAGGATGAGGTAGAAGTCAACAAAGTGGCGGAGGCAGATGAAGTGGTGTCCTGGCTCGTCCTCTGGAGTGCATCGCCAGCACAGTCAGCAGTGGCAGTGGCAGAGGCAGAGGCAGTGGCGTGAACGGCAGGCGGCCTTTGTCCTGCCGTTGCTGCCTGCCACTGATTCCAGTGCTTGGATTCCAAATGACGGCGCATTGAAGTGGTGGACAGGTTGCTCTTCTCAGAGCCCCTAATCAATTTCGAGAGGCAAATTGTGCAGACAACACTATATCTGTCCTCGGCGCATTCCTTGAAAAAACTCCACACCTTCGAGAAACGTGCCCTCGAGGTGGGAGTTTTTCGGGGCTGGGTACGAACTGGAACATCTTGGGAGATTCCGGGTGTGGCCTGGCTTCGCCTAAGCTGCTGACCTCTGCCTCTGCCTCTAGCTACCCTTTTTGGTGCTGCACCTGCCTCAACATCCACACTACTTTCCCCGCTTGACATCCCCCCTGTCCAGGTCGGGTCAGTGTCCTCATCATCCACCACTTCCTCTTCCAACTCCTGTCTCATCTCCTCCTCCCGCACAATGCGCCGGTCAACTGGATGCCCTGACGGCAACTGCGTCACATCATCGTCGATGAGGGTGGGTTGCTGGTCATCCACCACCAAATCGAACGGAGATGGAGGAGACTCTAGTGTTTGAGCATCTGGACACAGATGCTCCTCTGTTAGGTTCGTGGAATCGTGACGTGGAGAGGCAGGTTGAGGGACAATGAAAGGAGCGGAGAACAGCTCTGGGGAGCAGGGACAGTTTGGGTTATTGTTCTGTAAAGCTTCGGAATTTTGGGAGGAAGGAAGACAAGACTGTTGGGTAATAGGAGGAGAGGAGGCAGAGTCTGACTGGCTGCTGGACAATGTGCTGTAAGCGTTCTCTGACAGCCATTGCAAGACCTGTTCCTGGTTCTCGGGCCTACTAAGGTTTGTACCCTGCAGTTTAGTTAATGTGGCAAGCAACCCTGGCACTGTGGAGTGGCGCAATGCTTGCTGCCCCACAGGAGTAGGCACGGGACGCCCTGTGGCTTCACTGCTACCTTGCTCCCCAGAACCATTCCCCCGACCTCGCCCACGGCCTCGTCCACGTCCCTTTCCGGGAGCCTTGCGCATTTTGAATTCCTAGTTAGAAATTGGCACTGTATACCAGTAGTAAAAATTGTGGGTGCACGTAACCCCAATATATTCTTTGAATTCCCAGTCAGACACTGGCACTATATGGCAGTAGCAAGAAATGAGGGTATTTGTATTCCCAATATATTCTTTGAATTCCCAGTCAGACAATGGCACTGTATACCAGTAGTAAAAATTGTGGGTGCACGTAACCCCAATATATTCTTTGAATTCCCAGTCAGACACTGGCACTATATGGCAGTAGCAAGAAATGAGGGTATTTGTATTCCCAATATATTCTTTGAATTCCCAGTCAGACAATGGCACTGTATACCAGTAGTAAAAATTGTGGGTGTATATAGCCCCAATTCTATTGCTAGGGGACTTGCAGGGTATTTCTGGGGTGAAGGTGGGGGGGCACACCGTTGGAACGGGTATCGGGGTATATATCGGGTATACGGGAATACACTGACAGTGTATTCCATTCAGGATCCTGGGAAAGCTGGGTTGCGGCGATTGAGCCCGTCAGTGCCACGTTACACTGACAAGCTTCTCCCTGGAATTTAGCTCTTATAAGAGCTGTTGGTTGTCTTCTCCTTCCTATCCTAGCCTGTCCCTGCCTACCCAGAATCTAAGCCCTAGCTAGCTGGACGGAAACCTCCGTCCTCGGTGAATTGCAAGCTCAGAATGACGCGAACCTGGGCGGCGCTGTTCTTTTAAATTAGAGGTCACATGTTTTCGGCAGCCAATGGGTTTTGCCTACTTTTTTCAACGTCACCGGTGTCGTAGTTCCTGTCCCACCTACCCTGCGCTGTTATTGGAGCAAAAAAGGCGCCAGGGAAGGTGGGAGGGGAATCGAGTAATGGCGCACTTTACCACGCGGTGTTCGATTCGATTCGAACATGCCGAACAGCCTAATATCCGATCGAACATGAGTTCGATAGAACACTGTTCGCTCATCTCTAATCTATCTATCTATCATCTATCTATCTCCTATCTATCTATCTATCTCCTATCTATCTATCATCTATCTATCTATCTATCTATCTATCTATCTATCTATCTATCTCCTATCTATTTTTTATCTATCTATCTATCTATCTATCTATCTATCTATCTCCTATCTATCTATCTATCTATCTATCTATCTATCTATCTCCTATCTATCTATCTATCCATGGATCTATCTATCTATCTATCCATGGATCTATCTATCTCCTATCTATCTATCTATCTATCTATCTATCTATCTATCTATATCCTATCTATTATCTATCATCTATCTATCTATCTATCTATCTATCTATCTATCTATCTCCTATCTATTATCTATCTATCTATCTCCTATCTATCTATCTATCTATCTATCTATCTATCTATTATCTATCTATCTATCTATCTATCTATCTATCTATCTATCTATCATCTATCTATCTCCTATCTATGTATTATCTATCTATCTATCTATCTATCTATCTATCTATCTCCTATCTATCTATCTATCTATCTATCTATCTATCTATATATCTCCTATCTATCTATCTATCTATCTATCTATCTATCTATCTATCTATCTTTATATTATACCTACTCAATCCCCTAATTAGTTTTCTATGTTCTATTCCTCCTAGTTTGATCTCTATATGGAGCACATGCTATATGCCACCCCGGGCCTCTATATCTCCTGGCATGTTAGATACCACTATATAGGGTTTTTTTTCTCCTTAGAAATTCTTTTTAATTGAAAAAAATCTCTACTAATTTTCCTCCCTCATTTCCTTTCCTCTTTCTACTTCCCCTCCTTTTCCATCTACTTCTATCTTTATTCTACTCTCTGCTTCTTCTCTTCATTTTTGTCTTCACGTACACTTCCTTCTCCTCTCTTTTCTTCCTCTTCTCCTCTCCTCTCATTTTCGCCACCACGTCTGTTATTCTTCTCCACTATGTTCTTCTCTTTAGTCTTCCACCCCCTCTAATGTTCCCATCTTTCCTTTCCCCCTTGGTCTTCTCCTGTTCTTTTCTCCTCTTCTCTCCTTGGTTCTTTCTCGGCCTCTTCACTCTCTTCTCTTCTCCTCTTCTCTTTTCTCTCTTGCACTTCTCCTTTCCTTTCTTTCCCTTTTTCTTCTCCTTTCTTGTCTTTACTCCTTCACTCCGCTCTTCTCCTTTTTGCTTTCACTCCTTTTCCCTTCTCTCTCCTCTCTTCCTCTGCTTTCTTCTCATCTTTACTCTTCTCCACTCCTCTCAGTTCTACTCTGTTTTCCTCCTTTTGGCTTCTGATCTTCTCCACTTCCTCGTCTCTCTTCTTCTCTCCACTTTTGTTCTTCTCCTCTCCACTTTCCTCTCTACTTTCTTCTCTTCTTTTATTTCTCTCCTTTCCTAACTTTTAAGTGTTAAACAATAACAAACAATTATCCTCACCTTCCCTCTCCTTTTCTTGGCCTCCTTGTGACATCTGCAACTTCTCTGGATCCTCTTCAGGGCTTCATGATGCTCGCTACTCCTCATGTGACCGCTAAGATCCTCAGCAGTGACCCTGGGCACATGATGTCACCCAGAAGAGGACCCTTGGAGAGACCACAAGGAGACCCAGAAGAAGTCAGGGTGAGTATAATAGTTGGTTATACCCTGGGCCTCCACCTCTTATACTCTGGGGTCTGTACCCAGACTATAATAATTTCACTTTCAGTTCTTTTTGAACTTGTTCAACCCAAAACAAATCTTTGGGTTAAAAAATCTGAACTCAAAATAAAAATGTATCTTCAGGGACTCACCCACCTATAAATGCTGGTGACATTATACCCTTCTCATTGCCACCCTAGGTGACCACTTACTGCCTCTTCTACTGCCATGACTGAGAATACCTGCCACATGGAACTACAACTTAGCACAGGAGGTAAGTACAGATAAATAGGTATTATATGGGATCCTCCCCAATTACCCGCTCCTGAACACTAAGGTCCTTCAGGTACCAGATTACTGTAAGGTGTTTTTCTAGAATGTTTTCTTAGAATTGACCCAGCGTGTCTTGTGACCTGTCTGCTGTCTAAATAGACTTTTAGTCTGACGACTATCTTGTACTCCACCTGCCTTGACCTTGGACTGCCTACTGTCATAATTATACTCTACCTGCCTTGACTTGTGCCTAATTCCTTCTAACTGCCCCTTTGTACTACTTATCATTGTTCTATCTTTCATTTTTACAGCAAAAACTTTGGGATAGCGACTCAGGGATTCCCTGTGAGAAGGTCCAGACCTCCTTATTGGGATTTTCTTTAATGTTCCTCTTAAATGTAGCCCAATGCAGTAATTCAGTGGTTCCAATAGGCCAACCACCCAAGGCCATGGATGATAGATGTTATATGAAAGTGTTCTCGCTCAGGACTCACCTCCATAATCCAAAACAAGAAGCCTCTCTACAAATCCATATATTAAGATAAGATAATCCTTTAATAGTCCCACAGTGGGGAAATTTCTGTGTTACAGCAGCCTAGTAATACAGATACAGGATAATACACAGTAATATATTACAGGACACACATATGCTGAGAAGAGAAGATATACTAGGAGTCCATAGCAGCTAAGGAACAGAAGAAGAAAGAAGGAAGACTTCAGAATCATTTAGTTCTCTGTGCTGAGTGTCTTCGCTTGGAATGATGTAGATTATGTAGCCTGGTCACGGTTGGAAGGAAGGACCTGCGATAGCTCCTTCTCACACTTGGGGTGAAGCAGACAGTCACTTACAGGGCTGCCAAGTCCCATCAAGGTCTCATACATGGGGTGGGATTTGTTCTCCTGCATGGACCTCACCACAGACAGTATCCTTCTGTCAAGTCACTGTCCCATTACATGGACGGCCTTTCATCTTACTGGAGATACTCAAAGCTGAACAACTAAATCCAGCCGGAGATGACTATACCTGATTCTAATGAGACAGGGTTGTTAAAAATTTTCTCCAAAATTTCAGGTTCGTCCACAAAATTTTGGGGGTTTTCTATTTACAAATCGGTATTATACTCTAGGTCCAAAGAGTATGGAAAAAATATAGACACTTATACTCACCTTTCCTCACCTTCCTGGGACTCCACCTTGGCATCTGGTCTTCTCCCAACATCTTCTATCCTCCAAAGTGACGTCACTGGGGCCAGGTCTCTGCTAAGGTCTGAGATTGTACCTCTGAGGTCACCTATGTTACATTAAAGACATGACACTTTGAGAAGACTAGAGGTCGTAGAGACTGGGAGATGCCAAATCAGAACCCCGGAGAGGCGAGGAAAGGTGAGTATTTTTCCTGGGCCTTTGCATATAATACTTTGGGGTTTATAGTATAATAACACTTCCTGTTGAGATTGAGAACCAAAACTTGAAGGCGAACCTCACAAATATTCCCTAAACAAATCTGACAATTCCATTAAAAATTCTTAAATTTTCCCATCCAACCCATCTCATTCAACCATGTTTAGGTCCCAGGATAGACCTTACAGACATGCTCCACCATGGTGGTGCCAAACATTAGGCACATGATGGCCTCCAGACCACCAGTTGGACCTCAGTAGAGTAGACACTTACAGACAAGGAGACACTTTGCTTCCTCCATGATGAAGCCGCTTGTAACCGCGCAAGACAAATGAAAATATTTAACAAGCATAATTCTCTGTTTGATTTAATAGGGCCCAATAAATGGAATCTATAAAGCCGCAGTAATGAAATGAGCACGCCATTTATCTTGCATGTTGTCCTCTCCGTGTTCTTTTGTCCTTTGATTGCACTGGTGGATAATATTATTTTGTTCCCAAGGAAATCTGTCCCTTTGATTAGGTTGCTGATATTCGCTCATTTGTCACTGTTCTATCACGCTACGCCATGTAACAGCAGGGACTCCTGATTATTTAATTGCTTGTAAGAACTCATTAAATTTTCCTATCAATCACGGGACATATGGTGAATATCACCCAATGGTGTGAGAGACTGAAACAAAGATCTTTCACCAATTATACAGCGGGTTCCTGCCGCAGCGGCTACTGCTTGTTTGTACAGATCTTTTATGTGAAGTATAAAATGGTCCCTTGTACAATACACAATCCATAAAGTAACACGTAACCTGGTTATATGGCAGTGAGATAACAGAGGACGACTATGAGAGAGCAGAGCAGCTGGAGATGGAGAACCTTCTATCTGATATCTATTTATCTTGTATCTATCTATCTCCTATCTATCTATCTATCTATCTATCTATCTATTTATCCATCTTGTATCCATCTCCTATCTATCTATCTATCTATCTATCTATCTATCTATTCATCTATCTATCTATCTATCTATCTATCTATCTATCTCCTATCTATCTATCTATCTATCTATCTATCTATCTATCTATCTCCTATCTATCTATCTATCTATCTATCTATCTATCTATCTCCTATCTATCTATCTATCTATCTATCTATCTATCTCCTATCTATCTATCTATCTATCTATCTATCTATCTATCTATGTATCTTCTATCTATCTACAGTCCTATGAAAAAGTTTGGGCACCCCTATTAATCTTAATCATTTTTAGTTCTAAATATTTTGGTGTTTGCAGCAGCCATTTCAGTTTGATATATCTAATAACTGATGGACACAGTAATATTTCAGGATTGAAATGAGGTTTATTGTACTAACAGAAAATGTGCAATATGCATTAAACCAAAATTTGACTAGTGCAAAAGTATGGGCACCCTTATCATTTTATTGATTTGAATTCCCCTAACTACTTTTTACTGACTTACTGAAGCACAAAATTGGTTTTGTAACCTCAGTGAGCTTTGAACTTCATAACCAGGTGTATCCAATCATGAGAAAAGATATTTAAGGTGGCCAATTGAAAGTTGTTCTACTATTTGAATCTCCTCTGAAGAGTGGCATCATGGGCTACTCAAAACAACTCTCAAATGATCTGAAAACAAAGATTGTTCAACATAGTTATTCAGGGGAAGGACACAAAAAGTTGTCTCAGAGATTTAACCTGTCAGTTTCCACTGTGAGGAACATAGTAAGGAAATGGAAGAGCACAGGGACAGTTCTTGTTAAGCCCAGAAGTGGCAGGCCAAGAAAAATATCAGAAAGGCAGAGAAGAAGAATGGAGAGAACAGTCAAGGACAATCCACAGACACCTCCAAAGAGCTGCAGCATCATCTTGCTGCAGATGGTGTCACTGTGCATCGGTCAACTATACAGCGCACTTTGCACAAATAGAAGCTGTATGGGAGAGTGATGAGAAAGAAGCCGTTTCTGCACGTACGCCACAAACAGAGTTGCCTGAGGTATGAAAAAGCACATTTGGACAAGCCAGCTTCATTTTGGAAGAAGGTCCTGTGGACTGATGAAACAAAGATTGAGTTGTTTGGTCATACAAAAAGGCGTTATGCATAGTGTCCAAAAAAAACAGCATTCCAAGAAAAACACATGCTACCCACTGCAAAATTTGGTGGAGGTTCCATCATGCTTTGGGGCTGTGTGGCCAATGCTGGCACCAGGAATCTTGTTAAAGTTGAGGGTCGCATGGATTCCACTCAGTATCAGCAGATTCTTGAGAATAATGTTCAAGAATCAGTGACGAAGTTGAAGTTACGCCGGGGATGGATATTTCAGCAAGACAATGATCCAAAACACCGCTCCAAATCCTCAGGCATTCATGCAGAGGAACAATGACAATGTTCTGGAATGGCCATCCCAGTCCCCAGACCTGAATATCATTGAACATCTGTGGGATGATTTGAAGCGGGCTGTCCATGCTCGGCGACCATCAAACTTAACGGAACTTGAATTGTTTGTCCAAAATACCTTTATCCAGGATCCAGGAACTGATTAAAAGCTACAGGAAGCGACTAGAGGCTGTTATCTTTGCAAAAGGAGGATGTACTAAATATTAATGTCACTTTTCTGTTGAGGTGCCCATACTTTTGCACCGGTCAAATTTTGGTTTAATGCATATCGCGCATTTTCTGTTAGTACAATAAACCTCATTTCAATCCTGAAATATTACTGTGTCCATCAGTTATTAGATATATCAAACTGAAATGGCTGTTATAAACACCAAAATATTTAGATTAATAGGGGTGCCCAAACTTTTTCATAGGACTATATATCTATAATACATAGTGTATGACACTGTCAGGACTTTTAGGACTATATATATCTATAATACATAGTGTATGACACTGTCAGGGCTCCTAGGACTATATATATCTATAATACATAGTGTATGACACTGTCAGGACTCCTAGGACTATATATATCTATAATACATAGTGTATGACACTGTCAGGACTCCTAGGACTATATATCTATAATACATAGTGTATGACACTGTCAGGGCTCCTAGGACTATATATATCTATAATACATAGTGTATGACACTGTCAGGACTCCTAGGACTATATATCTATAATACATAGTGTATGACACTGTCAGGGCTCCTAGGACTATATATCTATAATACATAGTGTATGACACTGTCAGGGCTCCTAGGACTATATATATATCTATAATACATAGTGTATGACACTGTCAGGGCTCCTAGGACTATATATATATATATATATATATATATATATATATAATACATAGTGTATGACACTGTCAGGACTCCTAGGTCTATATATATCTATAATACATAGTGTATGACACTGTCAGGGCTCCTAGGACTATATATATCTATAATACATAGTGTATGACACTGTCAGGGCTACTAGGACTATATATCTATAATACATAGTGTATGACACTGTCAGGACTCCTAGGATCCTATCTATAAAACATGACATGTGACAGTGTGACGGTATAATATGTTTGGCTGAGTGGTTGCAGTCCGGCTCACATATCACAGATCTTCTCCCTCACTCCTATGTATTGCTCTCTATCACTATCTGCTTGTAATTGATTCAAACTGACTAAACTTTGCTCTTTTGGGTCCAGCCAGCTCAAAACGAATCAGTCCACCCATCTCTACTTACTATCTACACATAGAAGTTTACTACTATTAGTTGCTATCTGTACATAGAAATTTCAGGTTCTTCGTATACATGATTGATGAAGCTTGTACCAGCCCTGTACCTGCCCCGACAAGGCGATCTCATTCACATGGGGCCTTACACTGACATATCTCTCCTGGATCCAGAACAGGTCTACAGTGTGAACACTGGGATAGCAGGATACAGAGTCAGGCTCCGTTTCAATTAAAATATCCTTGAAGGCTAAAGTAGAATCTAAGAGGAAGAAACAATGTAAGTAAAATATTCATGAGCTATCATTAGTTCTACATTGATGGAAGTCCAACCTATGGAGTCCCCACAGGCAGCTGATCAATGCCGCTTCAAAGGCCATGTGACATGATGTTCATTAGTGCAGCTCAGTCCCATTCAAGTGAATAGGGCTGAGCTGTAATACCAAGTTCAGCCACTATTGAATGTATGGCGCTGTGCTTGGTAGGTAGGGCAGAGGCCTCTTCAAATGGCTGATCAGGAGAGAGGAGCAGGACGTTAGGCTCACTCCTATCTAATATTGATGACCTACCCTGAGGATAAGTCATCCAGATCTTGTCCTGGGACAAAGGCAAAGTCATTTCAAATTGTAACTATGTAATGACAGAAAAGATTTGAACACACAAACAGAGAATTAAGGCTGCCTTAGATACTGCAAGGGGTTAAACAAAATGTAAAATGTTTAGGGATTGCAACTAGAGATGAACGAATCGAAGCTGACCAGGTAGAATTCGATCTGAACTATGGGAAATATTCGATTCACATTGAATCCATATTTCTTCACATTTCGCGGTAATGAATCACACAGCTCCGTATGGGGGTTTAACCCCTTGAATGCCGCAGTCAAACATGACCGTGGCATCCAAGGGGTTCCGCCATGCTGTCATTTGGTGGTGAGGAAAATTTTGGTTCCCCAACCACTATTCATACTGCTAATGGAGAGGGGCCTGGTGAATCCTGATACTCTCCAGTTCTGGGCTCAGCGTCCACTCCGGAGCTCTTCTAGTCGGTGACTGAGGACCTGCTCTCCAGGCCTCACTGCTGAGCCCCATGATCGTGCCCCATGTGACCACTGATGCCCAATCACAGGCCCCAACAGTGACGTCTGGGGAGCAAGACCTCTGACACCGGCCTGAAGAGCTCTGGAGTGGATACTGAGACCAAGATAGGTGAGTATCAGGATTTTTTAAAATTTTTAATCATCTTTGCCAAATAAGAGCAGCAACACCCCTCGAAAATGTTGCCAGAAGGAAGGGGGCAATCAGGACCACTATATATCTCAGGGGTTAACATCCGCGGAGCTCAGCTCCAACCGTTAAAGGACAGTGTCCTCCTTCGAGGGTTTGTAAGTAATTGGGTAAATTTGCATTACCAGAAATTATAAAATCTTCATTTTAATACTTTGTTGAGAATCCTTTGTAGGTAATGACTGTCTGAAGTTTGGACCCATGGACATCACCAAATGGTTCTCTCTTTTGTGTTGCATTGTTAGGTCTTCAACTGTTGCAAGTGAGTGGCATGCTGGATAGGGCTGAGATCTGGTGATCGACTTGGCCGTTACAGAATATTCCACGTCTTTGCCTTAAACTCTCGTTTTTTTTGCGTCATTGTCTATCTGGACTGTGAAGAGTCATCTAAAACAACCTTGCTGTAGTTGGTGGAATCTAAGTAGTAAGTCTACCCTTGTACCCTTCAGAATTCACCCAGCCGCTTCTATCTTTGGTCACATCATCAATAAACACTAGTGCCCAGGGCCACTGGACGCCATATTTGCCCAGGCCTCCACCATCATTCCAAGACTTCTCCATACTTTCTACTTCCCATCATTCTGGTACAGGTTGGTCTTAGTGTCATCTGTCCATAGATTGCTGTTCCAGAACTGAGCCGATTTCTTTAGATGTTCTTTTGGTCTAATCTTCCCTTTCTATTTTTGAGGCCAATGAATGTTTTGCACCTTGGGGAGACCTCTCTGTCTTTATTCTCCTGAAATTTTCACTTTATGGTTGACTTAGATACTGATCCACCGACTTCTTGGAGAGTTTTCTTCGCTCGGGTGGAAGTAGTGAATCGGTTTTTCATCACCATGGACAGGATTTTGTGATCATCTTCTCCTGTAGTCTTCCATGGACGTCCAGGACTTTTTGAGTTCCCGAGATCACCAAAATGTACCAAATTGTTGATTTGGCCCCTCCTAACAATTCCTCCATCTCTCTTATGGATTTCTTCTTTTTCTGCCTAATGATAGTTGGTGTTACAGTAGGCAGCCTGTAATAGAAGTATAGGGATTTCAAAATACATTGAAATGGGGTTCAAGAATCCTAGGGGGGTCTTTAAAAAAAAATAAAAAAAAATTGAAAATGAAAAAATATTAAAAGTTCAAATGAAAATATTAAAACTTCAAATAAAAAAACATGCACATATTAGGTATCCCTGCGTCCAAAAAAAGCCCAATCTCCAATTTTTCTACAAATATTTCATATGGGGAATGCAATTTTTTCACTGTTTTGCCTTCCATAAAAATTTGAATAAAAAATGATTAAAACATTCCCAAAAATTGTATAACTGACAAGTAAATCTGACCCTGCAAAAAATACACCCTATACATGGAAATATAGAAAAGTTACAGGTGTCAGAATAAGGTGACTCCAAGAATTTTATTTTTCAAAGTTTCAGATTTAAGATGTTCAAATATAACAAAACCTTCATAAATTTGGTATTGCCATATTTCTACCGACCCACAGAATACAGGTCACAGGTAGGGCTGAGCAGTCGGGATCGGAAAAGATCGGATTCTGATCGGTGTTCGAGAAAATTTCACGATCGCGATCGGAATTCTGATCCTGATCTTTTCCAGCGGCATCGAGGTCGGAGGTTATCTCAAGATCGGCTCAACCCTAAAAGTGACTTTTCCTATAGAGAAGCATTGACTAGGGTTGAGGATCGGGATCGGAAAAGATCGGATTCCGATCAGTGATCGAGCAAATTTCACGATCGGGATTGGCTGGAAAATGATCGAAAGTCAGATTTTGAAATCTCAAGATCGGCTTAACCCTACTGTATACATAATATACAATTAGGGCTGAGTGATCGGGATTGGGAAAGATCAGATTCCGATCGGCGATCGAGCAAATTTCACAATCGGGATCAGCTGGAAAATGATCAGAAATCAGGTTTTAAAATCGATCCTGAAATCTCAAGATTGGCTCAACCCTAGTCACACGTCATTTTGACTTCACAGTGAAAGTTGTAAAAACAAAGTGTGTAAGAAAGTCGCAGAAACACAGTTTTTCTCCCATTCCACCCCATTCAGATTTTTTTTCCAGCTTCTCAGTAGATTGTATGGAATATTAAACAGTCCCATTACAAATTACAAGTTGTCCCGCAAAAACTAAGCTCCATGAAAGGAAAATTAAAGAAGTTTTTGTAAAAAATCAAAATCCAAAAATAGCTGGGGTGGGAAGGGGTCCAGTGGATGCCAGTATTAAACATTGCCCTTGGAGGGGTGCTGGGGGAGCCCAGTTCTAGGTTTTACAATGGGCGTCAGGACTTACATTCCTGGATAAACAAACTTGGGAAAAATGCAACTTTTTAAATATTTGTGAAAGTTTATCCTTAAAGTGAAAGACCCTCCTCAGACGGTCGCGTTACATTATTAAAAATGGAGTGGAAATCCAGGATAGCAGATTCGGCACCTGACGGATATGTAGCGTATACACTCTGGAGTATAATAACCACCTGG
This sequence comes from Leptodactylus fuscus, assembly GCF_031893055.1. Taxonomy (NCBI): domain Eukaryota; kingdom Metazoa; phylum Chordata; class Amphibia; order Anura; family Leptodactylidae; genus Leptodactylus; species Leptodactylus fuscus. Next base: position 217,735,625 of record NC_134268.1, on the reverse strand, counting down.
GGGGCTCCAGAAATATTGCACAAGTCTTTGTTGTTTCAGGAGTTGGAAACGCTCAAATGGGTCATCTTATGTTATATTCATCACCGAATGAATATTTCAATCCCATTTTTCTTTCTAGTTTTGTTGCTTGTGGCATTTATCATTTTACTCCATAAAACCCTGAGTAATGATTTACTTTGATTATCGTTCTGTACCGCAGGGTTGTCACAGAACAGACTCCTCGCTATTCTTAGGAGATTCTTAGCAGATTATCGGGACACTTAAGCACTTTCTTAATGGGACTTTCTCTGTTCGCTTGTAAGGTCATTGTATCAGAAGGGAAGTCCCCGGATCTATTGGTTTTGTAGAGGTCATGGGGTAACATAAAATACTCGGGGACAGACGACCCGACCTTGTTCTCTGTTAAGACGCTTCTATGGGACTTTAAGAGTAAGAGTATCACCGATAGGGCTGAGCGATCGTGGTCGGAAAAGATTGGATTCCGATCGGCGATCGAGAAAATTTCACGATCGCGATCGGAATTCCAAACACGATCTTTTTAGGTGGGATCGAGATCGGTGATTATTTCCCACAATGCTTTGCTACTGGCCAAGCATTGTGGGAAAAGCTAACAATGTTAGCCTTCACACTGAGTATACGCTACGCTCATTCTGAGCGGAGTGTATACTCAGTGTGAAGGCTCCGCTGCGGTTCCATAGGCTGCGTCCATTCATTCTAATGGGAGACTAGCTAACATCTCTAGTAGCTACTTACCTGCAGAGATGGCTGGTCCGGTGCCTGATGTTTTCTTTCTTCTTCACCTCGCTGGCGCCGCCTCCCAGGTTAGTGTTTAAAGAGCTAGGAAGAAGGCGGGGCTTGTGGCTTAGGAGAGTGTGGGCGGGTACAGGGCGGGGAGACATGACCTCTCCCCTCCCAGTACCCACCCACACTCTCCTAACCTGGGAGGCGGGGGCAGCGAGGCGAAGAAGAACGAGACCAGCCATCTCTGCAGGTAAGTGGACACCAGGGGGAAAAGTAGCCAGAGGATTAAGAAAAAATCACTACACAGCGTGAATTCTAACAATTAAAGCGTTCACTTGTTAGATTCCATGCTGTATAGTGAATAGGATTGTTTTTAAAATCCGATCTCCGATTAATAACAAAAATCCCATTGACTTGAATTGGAATCGAGATCGGGTTCGAATGAAAAATGATCGGAAATCGGATTTCAAAATCGATCCTGAAAAGTCAAGATCGGCTCAACACTAATCACTGATTTTTTTCATTGTATTTTTAAAACCCCAATAGTGATTTTTTTTAAATTCTATTTTCTGTCCCTGAATATGGGGGTGGCCATCTTGCCTGAGCTTCTCCTCTGCTCTGTTAACAGCATTTAGTGATCTGCTTTACAGCACAGTCATGGCCATAGGTAGCAATAGACTGGAGCTGACTCATTGAGGCCTAGGGGAGAGTTTTCTAGATATGCTCAGTGCAGCAAGGGGGAGGAGATAAGCTGTGACATCATCTATTGTCAGTAGTGATGTCATGATGGGTCAGTGGTGTTATCTATAGAGGTGTTATCTTCTGTTTTTGTGATGTAAATGAGGTGACTAATGCTATTAAAACCCCTGCAGAATTGGAAAGTGTCAGTCTATTATTAGGCTTAGTGGTCAAAATGAAAATTGCAGGATATAGTACTATTTGAAAAGATAAAGTTATGGCAGAAATATAAAAGCATGGAAAATGAAAAATAATACATCATAAATTCTTAAAAATATCTTAACATAGAGACTTCTGGTGACACATTCCCTTTAAGGTTTGGTTCACACCTGCGCCTGGTCTCCATGAATCCACTTTAAAAATGCATTTTTTGCCTTTTTTTGGCAGAAACCCAGCAGACCCCATAAAAGTCTGTAGTCTAGTCTAGTTTCTGTGGGTAACCGCTTTTTGCAGACCTGACAACCTGAGCACAAGTGTGACACCAATGTAACTTCTCTGCGCTGTTACAATGACACCACTTGTAGTCACAAGTTACCATTTGAGGTTTCAATATTTCATAAAGTTACATTTTCTGACCTTTGCTATGATTCCTTTAAGGGTTTAAAATCCCATTTCAGTTCTGCTCTGCCATCCGTGTAAATGGGAGGGACTTTTCACAATTGTTTCTAGAAGGTGGGAGGAGCTAGATTATTAATTAACCTAATGAGCCCCAGAGTCAGTTAGGTCAGGGTGCATTTGGCCGGAGTAGAGTGCAGAGCAGACACCTGGGGCTCCTGAGATTATATCTGTGATATGAAATGTTCGTCCATCTCTACTCATACTATGCAAGGCTGGTCATCTTGTGGCCATAGTAAGTTAGGACACACACTTGCTCCATTTTACCCTTTAGTACTTGTTCTTTCTACCATATACACTGTAGACAGATCTGCCCACCAAAAAGATATTCTAAAAGGTCCATCTTTTACATGTCGCAGGTCCTTCCCTCCAACCGCGACCAGGCTGTATAATCTACATCAGACCAAGCGAAGACACTCCGCACAGAGAACTAAATGATTCTGAAGTCTTCCTTCTTTCTTCTTCTCTTCCTTATCTGCTATGGACTCCTAGTATATCTTCTCTTCTCAGCTTATGTGTGTCTACGTCTGTAATATATTACTGTGTATTATCCTGGGTCAGGGGATAATCATACACATCAGGGAGAGTGTGTGCCTACATAGGCAGTACGGAGACTTACAAGTCATTCCTGCTCCGCTAGGGATTCTGGGTAAAAAATATGCAAATCTATTCTTCAGGATGTAATTAGGAGAACAGTGCCCTGTAGAGGGCAGCCTCCTTAACATCATGCATGACTCAGTTAATAACTCAACTATCATGATGCGGATTTAATTGCCAAATTAGTATTTCTATTCCAAAAGGAACAGATTCCCAGCTATGGACAGCGCTGTTTCGGTCTTTTGGACCTCCTCAGCATAGCGCAGGGATACTGATTTGGCAGAGTGAGAGACTATAGACCAGGATCAGGGGATAATTATATACATTAGGAAGAGTGTGTGCCTACATAGGCGTACGGAGACTTACAAGTCATTCCTACTCCGCTAGGGATTCTGGGCAAAAAATATATAGATGTAAATCAGTATCCCTGCGCTATGCTGAAGAGGTCCAAAAGACCGAAACAGCGCTGTTTCTGTATCTGTATTACTAGGCTGCTGTAACAAACTGAAATTTCCCCACTGTGGGACTATTAAAGGATTATCTTATCTTATATTTTACTTTTAAAGACCCATCACCACCACTCGGACCTTCTTTCTACTTCAAGTCTCATCCGAAGTGAGTCGTCTGCAATTGATAGGGACCTGCTAAGCGCCTTGTACGCTGCCAGGTATTGGCGCGGGCTCATTAAGCACCTTCTTAAGCGGCAACTCATGTGAAGATATGACAACGGGCGTTTCATCAATAAGGTAGTAAGATAATTTAACGGTAAAAGCTCTAATTGGTCTAATTCACTAACTGACCTCTCACCACTTGATTCACTAGTACAATCGAGCTCTGATAAATCCTTTAATTGTAAATTGCACACAGCTGTGAGCTGTTTCTCATGCTGGCACAAAAATACTATCATCGACTGTTTCATCTCTACGACCTGGTAATTTGAAGCATATGCAACTGTTCTTAACGCTGAAGGCTTGACATACCACAAACAGCAGATGTTGCAGCTGCCCCGGCGATGCTTTATTTAATTCAATTACGTCTTTTGGAGATATGTTAAGAAGCTACGAGAGAGACAAGGGAGGGCAAGGGAATGTTAAAAATGGAGCCCCTGGTTGAGGCCCAGGTGGCTCTGTAGGCAAATGATTGGGTGAATATCTAAATGATCTTTTTAATTGAGTAGACTGACGACTAATCAGGGTCATGAAGTGTTATCATACTGATGAGCTGAGTGGAGCCCCGGGTTGCTCTGCAATTAATGCCGCTTTTGTGAAAGGAGAAAAAGAATGATAATGTATGCCATCTGGCAATTGTTTATGATAAAAGCAGCGGTTTTCGGAAAAAAAAAAAAATTCCACAGAGATGGGATTCATAAGGATCTCCAATTTTAGTTTATTTTATTTTTTTTGCAATTTTTTTATTTATTTATTTATTTTTTAATAATTTTTTCCTAAGACGAAAACCCCCCCAAATCCCAGACCTCCACAAGTAAAGGCGAAACCTTAATTTGGTTGCGTTCTGTTGTTATGAGAAGAGATGAGCGAACGGTAAAATGTTCGAGGTTCGATATTCGTTTCGAGTAGCCCCTCAATATTTGACTACTCGAATCGAATATCGAACCAGTTAAAGCGGCCATTTTCTTGTAGCATGGGCATGCGCAGTCGGCTCTGCCCAGGCCCGATGCCTGGCAGAGTGAATTCAGAGCCGGAAGACGCCGCGGGGACACTGCACGGAGAAGACTTCTAAAGGTAGGAGAAGAACCAGCGTTGATTGGCCGACTGTATAGCATTCAGCCAATCAATGCTGGTTCCCCAACGAATTTTTCCATTCGAATAGCGAGTGGTACTTGATCGAGTACGAGTATTTCGAATACCGTAGTATCTGATCGAATACCTACTCGATCGAGTACTACTCGCTCATCTCTAGTTATGAGTTGTTTACGTCTTCTCACTCGCCCTGGCTCCTTAAGATGTTGGTGGGTTTGGCTGCGTTTATGGAAGCGTGCTGGGTGCTGAACCGATGATGAGAATTTTTGGTAAAAAATAACTTCAAAAATAATATAGAATAATAATTGAAAAAATGGCGGCACAGTGGGCAGTGACGTAAAAAAGAAAAAAATCATCCAATGGTTCCGAAGGCTCTTACCCCTCAAATGACGAAATCCAAAAATATCACCCCAATGAGTAAAGAGGGCGGTGGTAGATTTATTCACCCAACCCCGATGTTTCAGTCCAATCCGTGGGACTTTTCTTAGGACAGGTCAGGCGGCGTTGGACTGAATATATCGACCACCTTTACTGGAGCGCTGGCTCTATTTTTTGGCTTTTTTTAAAAAAAATTGTAGGTATCAGATGAAGAACCCGTTGTTACATAGAAAGCCCTAATCCCAATCTGTGGCCACTTTTGCAACCGATATTTGCTCTAATGCATCTAAAATAGAAAAAAAAAAAAAAAAAAAATGTAGCAAATTTTTTTGATTATCAGTTGATTTGGAATGTAACGAGTTAAGTTTGCTACAATTTTTTTTGTCTGAATCTGAAGTTTTTGGGGTTCGCCACCCACAAATTAATATTATATTCTACAGATAATAAAGTATAGCAAGCGGAGGCCAAGGGGAGGTGAGTAGAGATGAATGAATTGTATTTGAAACGGCAGTTTTGAAGACCTCTCCATAGGAATGAATGGACGCAGCCGGCACCGCGTCTGGCCGATTAACCCCCTGCGTGCCGGCCGCTCCCATTCATTCCTATGGGAGAGTGGTATTCGAAATGGCCGTTTGGAATAGTATTCGCTCATCTCTAGAGGTGAGTAAACAAGAACTAGACTTACCTCTCCTGGGCTCCGTCACTACCTCCAGCAGTACCTTGGCATCCTCTCCAGGCCTCTTCTGGCCTCCTGAATGACATCAGTTGAGGCTTCTGAAAATAAGGAGTCATTCCCACTTGCAATATACTTTTATATAAAAATCAATCTCAGTAGTGTTTTTGTACAGGCCGACTGTCCACCATCCCCACCAGCCACTGGATGACTTTGGGTGGGCAGCATTGGCACAACTTCAGCCAATGTAATCATAGGTAGTCGCCCTTGGGCCATGAATGTTCAAGCCAAACCACAAAGGATTATAAGGTCTGTATGGGCGTTTTACAAGCATAGGTGAGATGTCTTGTAGTCAATGTACAGGGTCAAAAACGTGCAGGTAAATGAAGGGCCAAAGGATATTGTTTTGTCAAGGTGAAACAAAAATAGACTGAAGCCAACATGACATCACGTGTTAAAACAAATACCATTGAGATATGGACCATGGTTGATGAATATACTGTAGTAGATAGAATTTCAGTCGATGTATACAGAGGTCACAAACAAAAAGACAACGTGCGTCAACATGGAACATAGCTAGAGATTGGTGAATGGACTCATACAGAGATGGATTCGACCAGAATATTCCAAATTGATTGACTATTAACGAAACCAAACAATTTGGACTCAGAGAAACTAAAATGGCAGCCAAAGAGACCCCAAAGAACAAGTCTAGAGCAACCAACCCGGGACACTGAACAAATCTTCTTGGGTTCCCATCTTTACTCATAACGTACAGCTGATACAGCAAGTAACGTTAATTAGTAAGTAGAGATGAGCGAGTAGTACTCCATCGAGTAGGTATTCGATCGAATACTATGGTATTCGAAATACTCGTACTCGATCGAACCAGCATTGATTGGCCGAATGCTATACAGTCGGCCAATCAACGCTGGTTCTTTTCCTACCTTTAGAAGTCTTCTCCGTGCAGCTTCCCCGCGGCGTCTTCCGGCTCTGAATTCACTCTGCCAGGCATCGGGCCTGGGCAGAGCCGACTGCGCATGTCCGCTTGTAGTGCTCTGGCGCCTGGCAGAGTGAATTCAGAGCCGGAAGATGCCGCGGGGTCGCTGCACGGAGAAGACTTCTCGGAGGATCCAGCCCGACCCTCACTCGTGGACTTGGTAAGTGTAATTTGATCGAATGTTGCCTACCCCTGAAACGAGCATTTTCCCCCCATAGACTGTAATAGGGTTCGATATTCAATTCGAGTAGTCGAACATTGAGGGGCTACTCGAAACGAATATCGAACCTCGAACATTTTACTATTTACTCATCTCTATTAGTAAGGTATACCATGGCCAATTGGTGGCTCCTTCTCGAGAACTAGTCTTCAGCTCTACAGTCTTCCCAACATGTCTGATTTATACACGTTTTGATGTTTTTGAATACCCGGTAAAGTAAAACTGAAACTCCACCATGGTCTTCTAGACCAATGACCAAGCTGCAATAATCTAGATCTGTAAAGACTTCTCTTGTATGTTACATTTTTAGCTTTGGTATAGCTTACCTGATTTACATAAATATACATTTGGATGTTTTTTAATACCCTGTGATGTAGAACCAAAAAACAGCCATTATTTTATGTGCTGGTACAAACAGTTCCGTAATGTGTAACACACACCCCAATGTGAACACGGCCTTTAGTAGCCATTTGAATGATTCTTGCTGTAAAGAATTGATCACTAGTGTTTTGTAGGCGTAAAAGGTTTACGACAAAACAATTCCGATCATAGTGACCCATGACAATGAGCAAGTGAATCAACGAAAACATCCAAAATATTCATCACTTTGATCGTGAAAATCTGATTATTTCTCCATGCATTGATGGATCTGCATTGTCAGGGACATATTTGATTTTGTTGCGGTAAATGTAAAGACAAAATCACAAGAATACTGTGCAAGCACCTACAGGCGATTATTACCTGATAGTTATTTCCCTTAGTTATTGCACCTCCGCTGCTTTTAAAAACATCTTTGATGAGACTGCTGCTTTATCCCTCCCCTGCGGTTCCGCCTATCTCTTGATTGGTTCAGACTGCTGCTATATCCCTCCCCTGCAGTTCCGCCTGTCCTTTGATTGGTTCAGGCTGCTGCTATATCCCTCCCCTGCAGTTCCGCCTGTCCTTTGATTGGTTCAGGCTGCTGCTATATCCCTCCCCTGCAGTTCCGCCTGTCCTTTTATTGGTTCAGACTGCTGCTTTATCCTTCCCCTGAGATTCTGATGGTCTTCTGATTGGTTCAGATTGCAGCTATCTCCCTACCATGCACCTCTGCCTGTCTCCTGATACGACATGGCTTTGCCCTCCCCTACCTCGCTGCTTGTCTCTTGCTTGGTTCAGACTCCTTCTCTTTCCTTCCTGTGGCGATTTTCCATTATATTCTGGACCCTCGGTATCACATCTTGGACTCTGGAAGACTGCTAAGGCTTGTGAATGAATCTCAGTGGTCACATGGTGCTCACTGTAATGATACTTGTGGAATTGGACTATGATGGAGACCACGAGATGTGCCTGAAGATGACTATCAGTGTTTATTATTTTACCGCCCTCTCCTGGATCCCCACTTATGGAGTTTGAAGATGTCTGGGTTCAACAAAAAAATCTGCCCCCTCTCCTGGCAACTTCCTCCAGTGGCATTTAGTAGCTTTGGCCCCTTGTGCTAATTGATGATGTCACTTTTGGTTAGTATGGGGTTAGTATGGGGGTCTCTTTGAAGGTTTCCTGCACCTTTATTAGGCTGGGAGTTTGTTTGTTAACCCTTGGATTGCTGTATAACTTTGAGGTTCAGTTTGCCTGTTTTACCTCATTGTTTTAGGACTGACGTCATCCTGCCAATCAATTCAGACTCTCCTGTGCCAGCTAGACTCATGTAACCTCACTGCTGTTAACAGAACAGAGGAGAAGCTCAGACAAGATGTCCGTCCCGTAATCATGGACAGAAAATAAAATAAAAAATCTAAATCAGAAAATCCCCCATTGCTCCTGTTGTGATGTTTGCCCCGTCCCTGCTGGTCTCTACTTCCGGTTCCTATCTCGGTACACAGGAAGTTCCCGGATAGACCGGCTCAGCCAATCACTGGTCTACCTGGCTCCAGTGAGAGTTTGCCCCGATACAAAGTCCTGCCGAGCCACATGGCAGCCGCCTGATGCTCCAATACCATTAAGATTCAGATTAAAGTATTCCCTGTAATATCATTAACTGGGTGCGAATCCGCACGCCGCCTGATCTGGAGACTCTGAATAAACATTTCTAGCTTCCACGCTCGAGGAATAAAATTGTTTAGAATTCTGGAATATTTTAATACTTTTGGCCTCAATTTTTTTGCATTGCAAATTAATAAAACTTACTTCCCCGTTTACAATAGGGTGGACAATTTCTCAGATATTAGAAAACGCTTGATGGAACTTTATTTTTAGATTTATTTTTTTTTTTTTAAATGTTGGTCAAAACAAATTTACTGTGATCGTCCTTCCTCAAAAAACATCTTCTCTATTTTAATCTTTTAAAGCCCAGGTGACTTTTTGAGGCTTGTCACCATGATGGCCCGTGTCTACATCGCTCTATTAGGTCAGAAATAGATCATAGAAAAGGGGGCGCTGTGCTTGGGGCCCTCAACTATAAGAAAGTATTATGTTTAGGGTTGAGCGATCGTGTTCGGAAAAGATCGGATTTCGATCAGCGATCGAGAAAATTTCATGATCGTGATTGGAATTCCGAACACGATCTTTTTAGGTGGGATCAAGATCGGTACTACTTCCCACAATGCTTTGCTTAGCCTTCACACTGAGTATACGCTCCGCTCATTCAGAGCGGAGTGTATACTCAATGTGAAGGCTCCGCTGCGGTTCCATAGGAATGAATGAAATCAGCCGGCACACAGCCTTAACCCCCTGCGTCCATTCATTCTAATGGGAGACTAAACTAACATCTCTAGTAGCTACTTAACTGGTTTGTCCGGTGCCCGGTGTTCTCGTTCTTTGCCTCGCTGTCCCCGCCTCCCAGGTTAGTGTTTAAAGAGCTAGGAAGAAGGCGGGGCTTGTGGCTTAGGAGAGTGTGTGACTTACTGAAGCACAAAATTGGTTTTGTAACTGCCGCTCCACGCTGCTCTTCTCGCTTCACTGCCCCGCCTCCCAAGTTAGTGTTTAAAGAGCTAGGAAGGCGGGGCTTGTGGCTTAGGAGAGTGTGGGCGAGTACAGGGCGGGGAGATGTGACGTCTCCCTCCCAGTACCTGCCCACTCTCGTAACCCGCCCACACTCTCCTAACCTGGGAGGCAGGGGGCAGCGAGGCGAGAAGACTGCGGCATGGAGCGGCAGTGAGGCGAAGAAGCCTGGCACTGGAGCAGCCATCTCTGCAGGTAAGTGGACACCAGGGGGGACTAAGTAGCCAGAGGATTAGAAAAAAATCCTCTGGCTACTAAGTGATTCACTACACAGCCTGGATTCTAACAATTAAAGCGTACAATTGTTAGATTCCATGCTGTATAGTGAATAGGATTGTTTTTAAAATCCGATCTCCGATTAGTAAAAAAATCCCATTGACTTGCATTGGGATCGGGATTGGGATTGAGATGGGGTTCGAATGAAAAATGATCGTAAATCGGATTTTAAAATCGATCCTGAAAAGTCAAGATCGGCTCAACCCTAATCATGTTACCACATAAGATTGTCACCTTTTTAGTAGACTCATTGACATTTAATTCAGTGACCCCCCCCCCCCCAATACTGACTTTTAGATGACAGGTTGCTGTTAAAAACAAAATCAAAAATTTTAAATAAAAAGTTTACAGTAAAAAAAAAAAAAAAAAAAAGATCTCTTGGTCACAAAGAGGTGGGGGAATAATACAAGAGGGCATTTCTTTTCAATGTATCTCTACTAGAGATAATTCAATAAGAATTTTTAAAAAATTTCAAGTTTGACCAAACCTGAAATTTTTGGGTTTTGCCACCCATGAATCACTATTATACTTTGGGCTCTCTTAGGGGCCTTCACACAGCGTAGCGCGCGGCTCCTTTAGACTCGTATACACTAGAGATGAGCGAGTAGTATTCGATCGAGTAGGTATTCGATGGAATACTACGGTATTCGAAATACTCGTACTCGATCAAGTACCACTCGCTATTCGAATGGAAAAGTTCAATGCAGAACCAGCATTGATTGGCCGAATGCTATACAGTCGGCCAATCAACGCTGGTTCTTCTCCTACCTTTAGAAGTCTTCTCTGTGCAGCTTCCCCGCGGCGTCTTCCGGCTCTGAATTCACTCTGCCAGGCATCAGGCCTGGGCAGAGCCGACTGCGCATGTCCGCTTGTAGTGCGGGCTAGTAGTGCGGGCATGCGCAGTCGGCTCTGCCCAGGCCCGATGCCTGGCAGAGTGAATTCAGAGCCGGAAGATGCCGCAGGGACTCTGCACGGAGAAGACTTCTCGGAGGATCCAGCCTGACCCTCACTCGTGGACTTGGTAAGTATAATTTGATCGAACATTGCCTACCCCTGAAACGAGTATTTTCCCCCCATAGACTATAATAGGGTTCGATATTCGATTTGAGTAGTCAAATATTGAGGGGCTACTCGAAACGAATCTCGAACCTCAAACATTTTACTGTTCACTCATCTCTAGTATACATGTGTCCGAGCGCGGCGCTTCAAAACAGAGCCCATTGATTTCAATGGGTGCCGATAAACGCACGCTACCCATTGAAATCAATCGGAGGCTTTTTTACCTATTGATTTCATTGGGTAGCGCCCAGGTGAGGTGCAGAAAAATAATCCTAAGGACCAATCCCAGACCTCACCGGAGCTCGAATCTGCTAAAGGAATCCACCAATCAACAAAGCTAGATCTGTATCTCGTGAAGGCTCCTGCAACAAAGACACGGGGAGCTACTGATTATTTTCTACTATCATTTCCAAATTTCTACATTGTATCCAATTTTATTTTTGGGTTCCTTTTTATCTTCTCTCAAACTTTTTTGTATCTTTCTTTGATACATTGTTTCACATCTTTACATCTTCAGGTATATCGGGCCCTTCATCAGGTGTTCCTCGGGGGTTCCTCGTGAAATCATCTTGTCCCGGAAGTGATCACCGATAATTAGACTTACGCCTCAATTGGGCCCATATTGCCCTCTTGTTTTTTTGGATTTTATACCTTACATATGTTGTGGGTTTTTTAAGTTCTCTGCCTTACGGCGTGAGATAATATGGCACCTTTTCTGTTAAGAAATTTGGGAACGTTATGAATGCCTTAAATAATTCATGACTGCCGAAGATCAGAGGGAAGCATTAAACACCAAAGCAATGTTAGATTATGCTTTGATAGGAGCTTGTGAATAATTCAGCTAAATGTAAATCATTACATCGCTGGCGTTACTAACAATTGATTTGTCCACACCGGCTAACAAAGCGATTAAGTGTTGAATTCGCTTCAGAACATACATTAACTCGCGCAAAACTGACTGCCTGACGTCTTGTGTCTGCGCTTTGTACTTGAACAACTTCATTGTCCCTGTCAGTAGAGAACATATACAGTAGATATATATATAGTTATAGATCCGTCCTGGGTCATTGTAGGACTGCGAAGAGTCCCGGTTGACCTCCAACCACCAGAGTGGAGTTAATGTCAGGACACCTTGGTGACTCCCGTTTTGATACTGTTTGAGTCATCCACTGATCACCTTCTACTTCCTGTCTGCTTAGCCAATCAGTGAGGAGGGTGACTAGTGTGGCCAGTGATTGGCTGAGCCAACATTCCCAACCACTTCCTGTGTGTCACGAACCGGGGCTGCACCAAGATAAGAGTTACCGGAGACTTGTGATGGACCCATATCACTTTTTTTTGTCCTACTTAGGTTGTCTGGGTGAGACAAAAAAGTTGAGTACAAGTAGGCTGCACCTCGCTTCCATCTACTCTAACTTTTTGGTCACTTAACAATAAAGTGAGTATTTTTGACCTTGATCCACTTGGTGAGTAGGCAGAAGATTGTTGTAGGTTCTAGGCACATTTCTTGGACTATTGAAAGGAAACTTTCACTACTGTAGCGAGTATCCGCTCACTGTTACCACATTCAGTTCGATGGGGGCCACTTGAGATAACCCAAGTACAGCGCTTGACTATCTCCAATGATCCCCGTTGAAATGAATGGAGAAATGACTTAGACTCTTCCCCGATGCACTTGTGATCTCATTTGCATATCAGAAAAAGTTTCCCTTTCTCTGCATTGCTAAGTCCGGTACTGACATGGAGATCCAAGATGGCGGCTCCTACCTCACTCTACTGCCATGATGACTTTTGTGCCAAAGGTGTCTTATAGGTCCTAGAGGAGCACAGTTATGAGGGGATGGCACCTAAGTGGTTAATGTTGGAATTTTTTTTCCCCCAGGGCACTCCCTGCTTTTAGTCTCCTGGTTGTTGGTGTTTCGGGTGCCCTTGATGTTAGGTGTGAGACCAAGGAGACACAATGGTAGGTGAACAGGTTTGCAGCACAGTTTATGTTCCAGTCACAACTAACATGATGATTCAGTTCTCTTAGTATCTATACTTGGGCATGGACAAAACTGGTGTCCACTCCGCACACCTTCCTCTAGTCCTCTGTCCCTGTCCACCATGGCAAATATGGGGCCACCCTTGGGACTTGGTCCTCTGTTTCAGCTACTATAGAGGAAATGTAGGGTTCTCCAAATACAAGTCTTTGTCACTGTTACACAATAGAGATGTTCTCTCAGGTTCTTGGGTGTGAGCAGTGGGGCCTAGGGTTATGGGGCCGCCGGTATGGGCCTAACCTCCAATAACTAGAGAGCTGAAGGTGTTTGCACCATACTGGAGGTAACTACATACTGACCTATAGTAATAGACACAAACTAGCTAAGGGGAGTAGGTTACCACCACACCGGTCTACCCAACATTTGGGCAGCATGAGAAATAGCTAGGGTTACCTAAACTTTCACGGGCTCCACAAAGGGTGAAGATGGAGACACCAGAGACAGACTTCCCGATTCTTTGTACAGACATATCATTCTGGAATCTCCTTTAGTCTCACGACACAGGGAAGACTTCAGTATTGTGTGATCGGTCGGATAACCCTTCACGTGAAGTTTTTGGAAGGTTCCCGGTTTCCTTGCAGTTGGTTGATTTTCTGGTATTAGTTTGAGCTGAAAAGACAGATGGTGGATGCCTCATGCTCGGATGATCTCAGTTTGTAGAGATTGCATCTTACATTTCTGGGGATTTATGGAATGTCATAACATAGCAGAATAAGGCCAAAAGGGAATTCCTGCTAGTAAATATTTTCATACTCCTTGCTGGTTCCTCTGAAATGCCACTGACAAAACCTGATACAGATACCCCTGTCACAGCGATTCTGCACGGAAAGTTCCATGGAGATGAATATGAGAATGGTTAAGGAACTTTTGGCAGAATTTATTTCATCCTGGTATTGTAAATAACAGACGAAGTCACAGCGGCCAAAAACACAATCCTGTGGAGGCCTGCCATGGCGTCCATGGATAAACGCGCTAGCGTACACACAGGCTCATTGTTACCATTACATAAGACGGTTGTGTATCAGATTGGAGAACTTTACCGAAAAAAATAATATAGGCAAAAAAAAAAAGTTTGATTATTGTAATTTTGTAAAAAAAAAAAAAAAAAAATGTAATGGAGTTGTCCCTCTCTAAAATTGTTCTGCTTGTCCTGACCTCTGCCTGATACCTATATTGACCCTGTTCTGCCTGATATCTCCTACTGGTGCCACCACACTAGGTCCTGACACCGGGAAGTGTTTGACACATTGTGAACTAAGAACCTAGTTGTCAGGAAACAGGTGCAGCACCAGGCAAAATAGTGAATCCCTGCACCAGACACAATGCTCAGATGGCACAAAATTGCGCTGAGCGTCCTGCGAACTCTGAGCCGCACCAAACCAGACCCTCCAGAGATGTTCACCAGAGCCTCTGGTGGGGATGAAGCTACTGTCGGGCAGGGCGGTTATGGATCATAGAGCACCAGACACACAGCGCAACACTAGTCTCAGCAGACCCAGGAACTGAAATCACTTACCGGAAAGCTTTCAGAGATGAGATGAAGTCCTGAAAACGCAGAAGGCAGAGGATGGCGGTGGCCAGAAGATGGCAAAAGTACACCAAAAGAGTAGTCATCCAATCCGAGTCATCAATGTGAGGTCAGTGCAGTACAGAGGGGTAATCCAGGAGAGATGTCAAGCAGGCCGGGTCAGTAACAGGAGAGCAGAACGGTACCAAATTGTGATCAAGGAGCAGAATTCTGAAGGCAAGACGGGGTCATCGACAGAAGAGATCAGAGTACAGAGTCAGGAGGCGCGAGCAGAGTCAGGATTTGAACCAGAAGATCAAAACAGGAGACACACAGAATACAGGAGAGAGGAGCTAACTACCCATATGGATTGAATAGCCAGCGAGGAGCAGGAGCAGAAGTAATGAAGATATAGGTTCCAACAGGCCCAGCAAAACCCAAGCACCAGAAGAGGATGGGACGTGGTCTGTGTCAATAGGGGGCCGGAAACCCCTGCATGCCACCATGGAGGTTCTGGCCCTACTCCTAACACCAGTGAACCAGTGCCCAGAGGCGCAACCCTGGTCCAGGGACCCACGAGGATGTCAACATTAGAGATGAGCGAATAGTGTTCCATTGAGTACATGTTCGATCGGATATCAGGCTGTTCGAGATGTTCGATTCCATATGGACACCATGTGGCAAACTCCAAAAAAATTTGATTCCCCTCCCACCTTCCCTGGCGCTTTTTTTTGCACCAATAACAGCGCAGGGGAGGTGGGACAGGAACTACGACAACGGGGGCATTGAAAAAAATCGGAAAAAGTCATTGGCTGCCGAAATCAGGTGACCCCCATTTTAGACGAATAGTGGATTTCAAATCCGGGTCATATGAGAATGTGAACTTTGTGACTATGAGACAGGGATAGCTGTACAGGCAGGGATAGCTAGGGATAACCTTTATTTAGGGGGGAATGTTATTAAAAATAACTTTTTGGGGCTCTATCGGGTGTGTAATTGTGTTTTTTGTGAGATAAACTTTTTTCCCATAGGAATGATTGGCCGAATGAGATACAGATACAGAAGATGTGTACAGAAGGTGTGTCGGCACACACTCAGCTCTAAATCACCGCTGGCATTGGCCAGCATTGATTGGCCAGTATACAGAATCAGGATACAGAATCAACAGAGCTGAGTGTGTGCCGAGCTCGCACAGCAGAGCCGACCGGCACACGGTGTAGTTGAGCAGAACTGGCTCGACACTGCTGAGTCTCTGCACAGCAGAGGTGAGTGTGTGCACTCGCTCATTTCAGTTGCATCACCGCGTACCCATAGGAATGCATTGGCCAGCCTTCGGCCAATCAGCGCTGGCTCTGCCAGAGGAGGCGGAGTCTAAGGTCGGACCTGAATGGAGACTGGTGTGGAGCGATCTTAGACTCCGCCTCCTCCGGCAGAGCCAGCGCTGATTGCCCGAATTCTGAAGACTGGCCAATCAACGCTGGCCAATGCATTCCTATGGGAAAAAGCTAGCTTGCGAAAATCGCAAGCTGACAGGGATTTCCATGTAATAAAGTGACTTATATGCCCCCAGACATGCTTCCCCTGCTGTCCCAGTGTCATTCCAGAGGTGTTGGCATCATTTCCTGGGGTGTCATAGTGGACTTGGTGACCCTCCAGACACGGATTTGGGTTTCCCCCTTAACGAGTATATGTTCCCCATAGACTATAATGGGGTTCAAAACCCGTTCGAACACACGAACATTGAGCGGCTGTTCGAATCGAATTTCGAACTTCGAACATTTGGGTGTTCGCTCATCTCTAGTCAACATTATCAATTATATTTAATTTGCATGATGCAAGTCAAATACAATAATTAATGGCATTAAAATCTATGTGTGTGAATGGGGGCCATACACATGACTATTATTTTGAAAATACAGGTCATGCCCTATTTTTACCCGTTTTCACAGATCTCTCCATAGACTATAATGTATGTCCATGAAAATGGCCGTGAAAGACAACTGTGAAAAATGGATGTTTTTTATGACCGTTTTGAGCCTCGGTTGTCTGAATGTAGCGTACGGTTATTTTGGAGTAGAGGACGGCTCTGGATACTACTTGCCCTGTATTCACATTGTAGACAATTCTGGATCCAGGAGAGCTATGTCTTAGTGTAGGAGCCCACCTAAGGGAAATCAGGTACAGGGACTATTACTGTTTAATGAAATATATATCCAAGAACCTGTAATGTATGTGCAGTGTATAAATAATATGAGCTTATTTATATGTGCTAATAATAGCAGTAATATCATGTATACTCTATTGTTATATGGGCAGAGGCTGCTGGATTGTCTGCATGTGTATATGGATAGATACAGCTATATACATTAAATAACACAGATAGATAGATGATAGATAGATAGATAGATAGATAGATAGATAGATAGATAGGAGATAGATAGATAGATAGATAGATAGATAGATAGATAGGAGATAGATAGATAGATAGATAGATAGATAGATAGATGATAGATAGATAGATAGGAGATAGATAGATAGATAGATAGATGATAGATAGATAGATAATAGATAGATAGATAGATAGATAGATAATAGATAGATAGATAGGAGATAGATAGATAGATAGATAGATAGATAGATAGATAGATAGATAGGAGATAGATAGATAGATAGATAGATAGATAGATAGGAGATAGATAGATAGATAGATAGATAGATAGATAGATAGATGATAGATAGATAGATAGATAGATAGATAGATAGATGATAGATAGATAGATAGATAGATAGATAGATAATAGATAGATAGATAGATAGATAGATAGATAGATAGATAGATAGATAGATGAAACTCTACATCCTACTGGGAGACGAAGAGGCCACTGTGGAGATCGCTGCCCAATACGTGTCCAGCTGTCACCAAATAAGAGGAAGATGAGACTCCACGGACTGTTATATTTATCCCAATACACCCGCCCCACCCACCCCCACCTCCCCATATAGCAGTCACCAACGAAGAGGAAGATGAAACTCCATGGACTGTTATACCCCAAACCACCCACCCCACCCCCACCACTCACCCACCCGAGTCCAACTCCCCCCCCACACACACACACACACACACACACTTTACTAGCTTTGGCAATGCCAAATATCTATTCGGACGTGCCAATAAAGCTTTTTTTATTTGATTTGATTTGATAGGAGATAGATAGATAGATAGATAGATAGATAGATAGATAGATAGATAGATAGATACTCAAATGGGTCAAATGATCAATTCAAATGTAGCTTAGTAAGAAGATGAATGTATCTAGTACAAGGATTCTATAACGTATTACATTGTATCTAGTAGAAGGATTCTATAACATATTACAATGTATCTAGTACAAGGATTCTATAATATATTACAATGTATCTACTTGAAGGATTCTATAACGTATTACATTGTATCTAGTAGAAGGATTCTATATCCTATTACAATGTATTTATAACGTTCTATGTCTTTCTAACCATATTAATAAAGAGATAATTCTATTATCAGAACGTTCCATTTCTTATCTATAGATTTTGTATCCATTTCAGAAGTGATATAATCCTAAAATAACAAAGCCTGGTGCTTTGCGCTCTCTCCCTGGTTCTCTCCTCGGGTACATATTGTCCCTTGCCACTAAACCTCGGGGACAGAAGGAGTCACCAGAGGGAGTATCAGCGGGGGTCTGAAAACCTGATGAAATAGTTTTCATTTAATGAAGGTATGGCCCATGGCCGCTGCTGCTATGCCATATGCTTGAAAAAATGTTAATCTCTTCAGCTCAAGTACCTTTCCTCATTGTTGCCTGCGAAAAAAAAAAAAAAAAAAGGGTTTGTAAGCGCTCGCTGGTAAGACGACGTTATCACACTTAAAAAGAACAGAAAGCGCGGGTGTTGTTTACACATGTATTATACATAATAATTAAAACCTAAGCCGCTCGGCTTAATTACACCTCGCGGAAAGCGCAGACTTTTTTTTTTTTTTTTCGGAGGAATCAGGGCAAAAAAAAAAAAAAAAGTTCAACAACTAAAGGACCGAAGTGGAACAAGTGAATAATTAATGAGTGAGATAATTAAGATGCCAAACAAAACAATTGTTAGAATATGACTGAAGGCCCAATTCTCGAATCCATTGAAGCTTTTATATATAGAACTCTGAGCGTCGCTGAAGGATCTGCAGAAGCGGCTGCCGCTAATTGTGTCAATTATGGCGGCTGACGTGAACGCTAGTTAGCTGCTAGTTACGTCTCCAAACCAAAAAGAACATCCTGACATATACAGACTTGTTAGCAGCCTGTCGACTAATGAGGCGAAACAACACATTCTCTATTAGACTCGCTCAACTCTCGCTACGTTTCTACCGTTCGACCAGGAAAGAGTCAAAAAAGTTCATCAACTCCTAAAATAATCCAGTTGTAGACTTGGGGACACTTGGGCGGCAATTTGAGCAAACAGATCTGGTTTGAGGAATGAGATGAGCGAACTGGTTCGGAATCAACTGGAAGCGACAAAAATTTTCAAAAAGTTTCGGGTTTGATCTGAGACTGCAAGGGTTTATCACACACAAGTGAAAATATTATCTCTGGAGTATGAAGAGCATCATGACGTCACTCCATTATGAAGAGCTATAATACAAGTGTCACCCCATGTCACCATTGATATCACCCAGTGGTTGGAAGTGGTTGGAAGAGGACCCCAAGGATGATTCCCAAAGCAATAATAGGGGTCTGTAATAGAAGTAGAAACATATATAGATGGATACAAACTGGTGTAACAATGCAGCGATAACCATCTTTTTATGGTTATGCAAATTAGACTGCAAGTGCACAGGAGGCGGATCCAACTTGTCTGACTTGCCTACGGGTAGTCAAATCCTGAAATGTCATCCACAACTTAGAGGAACCCTTGGACATTGAATTCAGAGGAGAACTGGAGCACTTATAGTCATTTGTAGGCATAACTGCCAAATCAGGCCCCGCCCCCAGTGCACTAGATGGCTGATTTGCATATCCATAAAAAGACTATTATCTCGGCATGGCTACATCATTTTGTGGCCATACTGGTGACTAGGGTTGAGCCGAACTTGAGATTTCAGGATCGATTTTAAAATCCGATTTCCGATCATTTTCCAGCTGATCCCGATTGCGATTGTGAAATTTGCTCGATCGCAGATCGGGATCCAATCTTTCCCGATCCCGATCTCTCAAGCCTACAGGTGACCTTTCAACAATTCTGCCAACTCCAACTCTTTCCATCCTTCTATAGGTTCCCCTTAACTGATTCCTGCACAGTTGGAATTTTCTCTCTAGACCCCACCATTCTTGGGTAATCGGTGCTATTGTTTCAGCACAGATGGGCACTGTATTGATGGGTGGTTCCACACTAGCCACTCTAGGACCACCCACCTGACAATAGAGAGCCTAATTAGCATATTGGATGCTGAAATTAACAGCATGATTGCTCAGGAGTGGTGGGGGCTAGAGAAAAAATTCCAACTGTGCTGGAATCAATGGAGGGGCAGCTATGAGGCGTCGGAGTTGGTGGAGATGGTGGCATGTCCCTACATAGCACTATTCTTGTTTTGGGAGGGATCACCTGTATGTAATATCATATCATATCTTACAGCTATAACATATCATACTGTAAATATTTCCAGCTCGATCCTATAGTTCCGAGCTAAACCCCTGATGTATGAAAACACCTGCTGAAGATGATGATATTATATTTCCTTTGCACCTTTACAGTCTCTTCTGGAGTCTTGAGATACATTGTATCAGGAGGAGGCGGAATACAAATAACCCTTTAAATATATACACCGTGGGGCAGCGCGTGTCCCCGGGGCACATTGTGTCACCCTGGCTTGCTGTAACACGGCATATTTATGTTTGCTGATCCTGGCTTTCTGTGACTCGGGGTATATACAGACATCTAATTATCTCCTGAGAACTTGCGAGCGTTTTAAGGGTTCTGCGCCACATGTTAATGAATCACACCGCTCCCAGATATTTGTAACATGCAGCGTGGATGTGAAGACGCATCGTCAATGAGAGCCCGCCGCAGACTACAGATGCTGCACAATAAGCAGAACGCTATATTATTTTAGGCCCCGCTCATATGTTGTGTTAAATATATAAAAAAAAAATATTAAAATATATGCGACTCGCTTGGCGTCAGAATAAAGCTGCGAAGATACTCGAACTTTCCTGCGTTAGTCGGTGAACATCTGTCCTCGTCTCCAAATGTAACGCAAGATGTAAGATGGAAATTACTGGGGGGGGAGAGCGATGGGGTCTGGGCTCAAAGAGGTTCTGCAGCAGCTGGACTCAGTATTGTGAAAAACTATTTGTATTAAATGGTTCACTAAATGGATATTTAAGGTCGGGGTCCTATGTTGCAAATTACCTGCAAAATGAATGAAAAAATCTGCAAAGGAAAATCTCCGGTCTTTTCTGCAGCGTTTTTATGGCTGCAGCTCGCTACGTGGGGACGTATCCTAAAGGAGTTGTCCGACTCCAAATAGAATTTTTCATCTTCCTGAGAGAATCCAACAATATTCTTCTAAACAAATCTGTATTCACTCACCAAACAAATCCATAGATTCACCCACCTGTTTTGGTTCAGGTTGATCTTGTTTAGCACAAACTGAAAGTGACATTATTATACTCGTGGGTCTCTTACACTTTAACACAAGCGCCATGACACTACGTGACCACTGACGCACAGTCATGGGCTTTAACACTCCCCTGGGGCAGGTGACATCAGCTGCTTGCTAAAAACTCAACCAATTGCTCTAGTTCTCCTCCTGGGTCTGTTCATTGCTTAGGAGCCCTGCAGGGACATGATGGAGGTGGAAGTGGTCCATTGAGACCCATTCTAGTCGTGGTCAGCCTTCCTGAGCCTGATGGAGGTTGGAGTGCCCATGATGCTCATCCAAAGATAAGACCCAGGAGACAAGAAGTTTGCAGAAATGGGGGAACTCTCTAGGTAAGTGGTGCCATCTCTCAGTTCCCATCCTGCAGTGGTTCAGCCCATGAAAGGGTAAATCACATATTACATACATATCATAGTGCAAACAGGTACTTAAGGCATGAATGAAAGAGAAACCTTTATCCAGTGTTCCCAGTAGGACACTATAATAGGAACCCTGTATGATATTCCCCCAGTGTGGATTCAGACCACAAATACAGACAAAGTTAATTAAGGCCTAATACACAAATGACCAAATTCATCCTTTCCAACCTTGCAGGGTCCAGGGAAGGTAGAATTTTTTGGTAAGTCAATGTAAAGATTTCTTTAGAGCATAGCTAGGGGTGACAATTGTATAATTACATGATCTCCCTGCTCTTACAGGAAAGAACCCTGTCTATGATAATGGGGGTTGTTATAATCATAATGGAGGCCCCCCCTTGTCACAGGTACAAGTCTTGGTAGATCATGAGATCTCTGTAAGGACCTTTGATATCTTGGGTTCAGACAGAGCAGTAAGTAACTCTTCTGTAGTTCCTGCAGTTATACTTGCTCCGACTCACGTTCCCTTGTACAACCTCATTCTATGACATGGTCTCTAGCACAGGTGACCTCACAGTCCTTGTGTACGGCCGGTCTAATGATCTCCTTATAAATAGAGAGACTGGTAAGATGGAGCGAGGAGGCATTTCCATGTGTGAGATCCTGCTATGTATTATTAATTAGCACGGTGTGGATGATGTGGATCCACCGCAGCGATGACTTTCCCGCTCTCCCCAATAATCCATTTTTTAAAGTCTTCATTTACACTGCACAAATTATCCGGATCAGCAGGTAGAAAGAAACCAGAACCCAACAAGTGACAGGAGCGCGAAGATCCCGATAATACTCCATAATCACTCAGGAAAATGCAGGGAAGTGGGGGAGAAGCTGCAAAACATACAAAGGTCAAGACATTTACTGTATGTTCTAGCTAATCTTCTAATAATATATGGTAAACAGCAAATAAGTGATTTCTGAGGATGGATGGATAGATAGATAGATAGATAGATAGATAGATAGATAGATAGATAGATAGGAGATAGATAGATAGATAGATGATAGATAGATAGATAGATAGATAGATAGATAGATAGATAGATAGATAGGAGATAGATAGATAGGAGATAGATAGGTAGATAGATAGATAGATGATAGATAGATAGATAGATAGATAGATAGATAGATAGATAGATAGATAGATAGATATAGATAGATAGATAGGAGATAGATAGATAGATAGATAGATAGATAGATAGATAGGAGATAGATAGATAGATAGATAGATAGATAGGAGATAGATAGATAGATAGATAGATAGATAGATAGATAGATAGATAGATAGATAATTGAGATTTACTCGTTTACATTTCATTTGTCAGGTTACAGGTTGTTATTTTGACCTTACATTGAGTTTTGACAGACTTACATTCTATCTACATTGAGAAGATTTCTGTGTTATATTCCGCTGTGATTTCTTCGTGCGGCTGAGTTTTTAATAATTCTGTCAGTTTGTGGTTTCCTCAGGATACCGATAGAGAACCTTTAGAATGAACCATGAAATGAAGTTTTCTTAGCCTGAATATGAACCTTCTGAAAGAGGAATCCACAGTAATTAGGTTTATCTAAGTGATTCATTTATTACATTAGAAACATGGAACTGAACTCTGCGGGGAGAGATACTTAACTGGTGGATTTGTCCTTAAATATCAGGTCACATTGTTAATTTACAGGACATGTGTGACACTAAGAGGATCTATCTATCTATCTATCTATCTATCTATCTATCTATCTATCTCTCATCTATCTATCTATCTATCTATCTATCTATCTTCTATCTATCTATCTATCTATCTAATCTATCTCCTATCTATCTATCTATCTCCTATCTATCTATCATCTATCTATCTATCTATCTATCTATCTATCTATCTATCTATCTAATCTATCTCTTATCTATCTATCTATCTATCTATCTATCTATCTATCTATCTCCTATCTAATCTATCTATCTATCTATCTATCTATCTATATCCTATCTATCTATCTATCTATCTATCTATCTATCTCCTATCTATCTATCTATCTATCTCCTATCTATCTATCTATCTATCTATCTATCTATCTATCTCCTATCTATCTATCTATCTATCTATCTATCTATCTATCTCCTATCTATCTATCTGCTATCTATCTCCTATCTATCTATCTATCTATCTATCTATCTATCTATCTATCTATCTCCTATCTATCTATCTATCTATCTATCTCCTATCTATCTATCTATCTATCTATCTATCTATCTATCTATCTCCTATCTATCTATCTGCTATCTATCTATCTCCTATCTATCTATCTATCTATCTATCTATCTATCTATCTATCTATCTATCTATCTATCTGACTTATATTCTGCATTTTTAACCATTTCCCCCCTCTATCTGTACTTTGCAGTTCTCCTTGAGCTGGCGGTGTGACTAGCTACCCTGCACTGCTCACAGTGAGCAGAGGACAATCCTCCTGGCCAGGATCATATAAGACATATAAAGAGAAGTACTGACCTGTATTGATGTGAATAAAGCATTTGGGGTGTGATAGAAACTTCCTATTTAGCTCCAGCACACGCTTAAGCCTCTGCCTCTCTTGTTGTCTTCTTCAGGCTGTACTATCTTATCCCCTTTATGTAATCTGATATATGTGAATAGCAGTTAATTTAAAGACGTCTACAGCAGAGATTTGAGAGTGAAAGTCAGTTCAGTGGTAGAGGAGAAGAAAACAGCCTAATAAGTGGAGAAAGAGGTATTTTTCTATAGTAAGATATATTACTAAGTTTCTTATATTCACAGCTACTATTGATGTCTTCAAAGTTTATGGAAATGACAGTGGTATACTCTTTTAGTGTTCTTCAGGCCCATGATAGCTTATCCATGTTCCTCTGGTTCCCTGGTGGACCAGTCCAACGGGGGACACATTTGGCATTTGTGTAACCAAAGTATTGTCTATGTGTAGCAGCTATTTATCATCTGGTCCTTACTAATGTCTGCCTTCAACTGGAGACTTACAGTCAGTTAGTACTTCTGTATACAGTTTCTGTACATCCCTTCTCATCCTATGTCATAGCCTACCAGTCCCCCGTAAACCAGTGCAACCATCCCACAGTGACCCATTGGCTACACATCTAGTTTTTGACATTGCAAAATGTATCAACTATCTGATTTAGGAATCTTTTTTTCCCTCCACTACCCAATAATAGGATACTCAGTTACTGTAATTGGGATAGTGGTGGGGGTCTCAAGCTCAGGACCCTCATCTATCATCCACAATGTAGAGTGGAGGACCCAGCATGTCCATGGATTACATAAACAGCTCATTGATTTCAATAGGGATTGTGTAATACTTCCTTTTACCTGCGGAGGCGATGTAGCAGAATTGAACACTTGCCGTAGGATTCCTCAGTGGGTTGCTGACCCTAGTTCCTCAGTCATTGTTCATCTGCCCCATAGAGATTAGGAGGGTGGCCAGTCTGCCAAAATTGGTGGATTAATCTAATATGTATGGCCAGCTTTAGACTCTCGCAGATGGCAACTCATTTCCATAATTCTGGTTCTTAGGGTTCTTAGTCACCAGTGACCTTGGGCCAGGTATATTTTTTGGCACCATTACCCATTAGTAAGGTTGAGCCGATATTGAGATTTCAGGATTGATTTTAAAATCCGATTTCCGATCATTTTCCAGCCGTTCCTGATCCCGATCATGAAATTTGTTTGATTGCCGATCCTGATTGCTCAACCCTAGTCATAGCTTCTCTATGGGAAAAGTAACTTTTAGGGTTGAGCCGATCTTGAGATTTCAAAATCTGATTTCCGATCAATTTCCAGCCGATCCCGATCGTGAAACTTGCTTGATCGCCGCTCGGGATCCGATCTTCCCCGATCCTGATCGTTCAACCCTAGTCAATGTTTCTCTATGGTAAAAGTCACTTTTAGGGTTGAGCCGATCTTGAGATTTCAAAATCTGATTTTCGATCATTTTCCAGCCGATCCCGATCGTGAAATTTGCTCGATTGCCGATCGGAATCCGATCTTTCCTGATCTCGATCACTCAACCCTACCCGTCAGTTGACATTGGCATTCACCACCACCAATCCGCACAGTGTAGAGAGCTATATCCACTCTAGTGGCCACTCTGGGTTACTGCAGGTCATGTGCTACACGGAACTGTCCACTCCCGACTACAAAAACTAGGTCCAATGGCGGAGTCTTCCAATCCCAGTTGACTGGTGAGGATTCGGGGTGTCGGACCAATCTCCTGTAGGTGACCTAGCCTAAGGAAAGGTCATGACATCTCAATTCTCGGAAAACCTCTTCCATCTTTATAAATTCATGGTCACACGGATATTAATCTTTGAAATCAGTAGAAAAACATAAAATATAATTAATAAAAAAAAAATCTAAACCTCGTCATCACTAATCCGGCTGATATTTTGTTTCTGCGGTTTACGTATTAAACCCCCTAAAATGTATCATCTAAAAATATATCTTCCCATAAGTAATCAACCCAATTATAGTATAATAGCCGAGCCCCCTAGTGGAAATAGTTCCTTCTCCCGCTGCTAAAAATTAGAATAATCACAGATGTTTAATGAACAGAATTAATAATACGTTAACAGATTTCGAGACGGGAAAATTCTATCAATGTTTGATTTTGAAGTTTCTAAAACTTATTTTATTTGGTCTCTCGCCTGGAATCCAAATCAATAACCGAGGGAGGAATTTAATATTTACAATTTATTTCCAGTATCTTGAGTATCGATCACCCAGAAGACAAGAGCGAGAGGGAAGGGATTCCCATCCTCCGAGGCTCAGACGGCTGGAGGCACCAAGCCCGGCCAATGGGAGAGCTGGAATTGACTCAATACGTAACCCACAGCAGAAACCTGCAAAACTGGCTGCGATGGGCGATATGATAGATTGGGACCGCTTAACCCCTTAGGTGTTGCAGCCAATATCAACAGCAACATCACTATTGGAGCAAGCCGACATCCACAGAAGATCTGGGCTTATGCTGGGTTCACACCAGCGTCTGGACTCCGTTATCAGGTTTCCGTCTTCTGCCGAGTCCGGCCATGAGCGCCGGTGAGTGTTGTATACTAAATTGTTTTTTTGAAACCGGACACAGAGTCGGACATGCAGGACTCTGTGTCCGGTTTCAAAAAAACGGTTTCGCCGCGGAGAGCATAAAACGCTCACCGGCGCTCATGGCCGGACACTTTTCAAACCCATTCAAATGAATGGGTTTGTAAGATGCCGGCAAGTTCCGTCTCCTGCCTCTGTTTTGTGAAGGAAACGGAAACCTGCAGAACGGAGACCGGGCGCAGATGTGAACGAGCCCTATGTCCTCCAAGATGGCGGCGAGAACAACCTCCCTGTCTAGGTCTGCCAAAAACTGATGGAAGGCAAAGGGCAAAGGTCACACCGAATATTGGTGGGATTTACATTTCTCTTTTCTTCATTCACAAAAGTATGATATAGTTATTATTACTATTAATAACTAGAGATGAGCGAGTAGTGAAATATTCCAGATTCGATATTCGTTTTGAGTAGAGCCTCAATATTAGACTACTCGATCGAATATCGAATCCCATTATAGTCTATGAGAAAAAAGGCTCATTTCAGGGGAACCCACTATTCAACTAAAGGAGAGTCACCAAGTCTACGAGTAGCAGGAGGAGAGTGCTTAGGAGGAGAGCTGTGCAGTTAAAGCACATGGACCACATAGACTATAACGGGTCCGTGCGCTTTAACTGCACAGCGCTTACAGTTATGCTGCGGACTCCTTCTGGACGGGAGGCAAGCGCTAATGTGAGCTTACTCGTCTTGCAGAACCAGCATTCATTGGCCCAATGCAATACACTGTACAGCATTCAGCAAATCAACGCTGGTTCTGCAGCAGGCTCGTCCTTGCTAGTCGGGAGAGCTGGCAGCTTGCGTTACTTGGGAGTTGACTTTTTCTCATAGGAATGCATTGACCAGCGTTGATTGACCGAATGCTGTACAGTGTATTGCATTCGGCCAATGAATGCTGGTTCTGAGTCAAATCTTTACTGCGAATAGTAATAGTATTCGATAGAGTACGAGTATTTCGAATACCTACTTGATTGAATACTACTGGCTCATCTCTGTTAATAACCCATCTATTTATAACCTTGCTGCACCTGCGCGTAAAACTTTTACATAGTACTGCATATACATACAGGGGCGTAACTATCGTAGAGGCAGCGGAGGAGGCTGCCACAGGGCCCGGGCCATTAGGGGGCCCGGTGACAGCCGCTACCGCTGCGGGTTTTGTTTTTTGTTTTTTTTCAAAAGTCCGTTACGGGCCGGGCCGGGATCGGTAAGTGACACTACGGGCCCCACAAGTACTATCATTATACTCGGGAGTCTTTGCAGACCCCCGAGTACAATTATCAGAGGCCCGGGAGAGGTAAGGAAACATAAAAAACAGTGTTACTTACCTCTCCACGATCGTGTCAGGCCTCCGTCATTCATGTCTGACGTCTCTGACGTCACATGACCCAGGCCTGCTTCCCAGGTCATGTGACGTCCGACGTCATTAAAGCAGGAAAAGAGTGGCGGCCGACAGGAACAGGTAAGCAACTGTTTCTGATGTTTTTATTCCCCCGGGTCTCCGATTATTATACTCTGGGGTCTTTTCAGACCCCAGAATATAATAATTGTTTATAGGTGTCCACAGTGGGACATATGGGGACACTATGGGGGATAATACTGTGTGCAGGGGCCACTATGGGGGATAATACTGTGTGCAGGGGCCACTATGGGGGATAATACTGTGTGCAGGGGCCACTATGGGGGATAATACTGTGTGCAGGGGCCACTATGGGACATAATACTGTGTGCAGGGGGCACTATGGGGGATAATACTGTGTGCAGGGGCCACTATGGGACATAATACTGTGTGCAGGGGCCACTATGGGGGATAATACTGTGTGCAGGGGCCACTATGGGGGATAATACTGTGTGCAGGGGTCACTATGGGGGATAATACTGTGTGCAGGGGTCACTATGGGGCATAATACTGTGTGCAGGGGCCACTATGGGGGATAATACTGTGTGCAGGGGCCACTATGGGGGATAATACTGTGTGCAGGGGCCACTATGGGGGATAATACTGTGTGCAGGGGGCACTATGGGACATAATACTGTGTGCAGGGGCCACTATTGGGGATAATACTGCGTGCAGGGGCAACTATGGGGCATAATACTGCGTGCAGGGGCAACTATGGGGCATAATACTGGGTGCAAGGCTTACTAAGGGACATAATAGAGTGCGGAGGAGGGGGTCGGTCGAGGTCTTCGGCGTCGGTTTTGGGGGGGGGGGCGCCATTCCTAGTTACACCACTGTATACATATATATGTGTATATATATGCAGATAGATAGATAGATAGATAGATAGATAGGAGATAGATAGATAGATAGATAGATAGATAGATAGATAGGAGATAGATAGATAGATAGATAGATAGATAGATAGATAGATAGGAGATAGATAGATAGATAGATAGATAGATAGATAGATAGATGATAGATAGATAGATAGATAGATAGATAGATAGATAGATAGATAGGAGATAGATAGATAGATAGATAGATAGATAGGAGATAGATAGATAGATAGATAGATAGATAGATAGATAGATAGATAGATAGATAGATAGATAGATAGATAGGAGATAGATAGAGATAGATAGATGATAGATAGATAGATAGATAGATAGATAGATAGATAGATAGATAGACAGATAGATAGATAGACAGACAGATAGATAGATAGATCTTTGTTTCTTCCAGTGCACTTTCAGTGTGTACGCAGGATAATATGACACTGTAAAACATCCCCTACATATAATAAGACATAGTGTCGCCGAGTCTCTGGTAATTATACTAATTGTCTAATGTATTCAGAATGCATGTAGGAACAAAAAGCCATTATTATCCATTGAATCTAGAAATGGCTCTTATGTTTGTAGATTAAGAGCTAAATACACAATATTCTTCAGCCGTAAAAGTATATTAATGGTGGAAAGCACAAAGTACTGAAGACGCTGACATGCCATTCCATGCGCGCAGGGTAAGTGGCCGGCATAAGTACAGTTCAAAAGGTCCTCGCTTTAATGTATAAAAACATGTTTTTTTTAAACCTTTGTAGGCCGAGCACAAGCAACATCTGACTCACTGCGGCATCAGGTCGGCTGCAGACACTAGGCCTCAGTCTTAGAGAAAACACCAGTTTCATGGTAAGTGGTAAATTGGAGGCATCTGCGGTACACTGGAGGAAACCAGAACAGGCCGGGCTCATTCTGAATTTTGGGGGTTTCTCTCATGGTATATAGTGCGCTTACCCCAATGTGTCTGCCCTTCTTCAGGTTTCTCAGGATGATTCATAGGGTGAGCTCGCAGGCTCCTAGGACCACTTAGGCCTGTGATTGGGCCAAAGTCATGACAGTTTGACCCATATAACCAAAAGAAGCCCAAAAAGCACCAGAGGACAAGCACTGGAGGCCACTCTACTGCCTCCGATGTTATACTGCAGTGTGAGAAGACATCCCGGGGTATAATAAGATCCCTTTCAGTTTAGTCTGAGAAAAAAAAAATGGCGGAAAAGCCTCAAAAATATTTGCAAAACAAACCTTGTGAAGTTTTCCCATCTCTAGTCTCAGTATTACAGGATTTGCAATGGCTGACCAGACTTCCATGACCACAGGTTCATTTTGGTTCAGCTAAGTGGTTACCAACCCTAAATCATTCCCCTTTATCAAGAATATGTCTGAGCAGAAGATTAGAGAAAGAACATTTCAAGAAGTTCTCCATGATGGAAACAGGAAAACTCACTGTTGTGTCACATTCTAGAAGGTCTATAGAGCAATGGCTGTATTTCAAGAAGTCTTAAGACATGAACAAGGATTAATGACAAACCATCTCCTTCAAGAAGAAGAAATGTCCATCCACAGATAGATATTTTTGGGGGGCTATTGACCATCAGTATTGAATCCAATGTACAAAAGTATGACAACAATACAGCAAAAAAAAAAATAATACTGCTCTAATATACAAGAATATATCCACTATAATACTACTCCTATGTACAAGAATATAACTACTATAATACTGCCCCCTATGTACAAGAATATAACTACTATAATACTACCTCCTATGTACAAGAATATAACTACTATAATACTACTCCTATGTACAAGAATATAACTACTATAATACTACTCCTATGTACTAGAATATAACTACTATAATACTACCTCCTATGTACAAGAATATAACTACTATAATACTACTCCTATGTACTAGAATATAACTACTATAATACTACTCCTATGTACAAGAATATAACTACTATAATACTACCTCCTATGTACAAGAATATAACTACTATAATACTGCTCCTATGTACAAGAATATAACTACTATAATACTGCTCCTATGTACAAGAATATAACTACTATAATACTACTCCTATGTACAAGAATATAACTACTATAATACTACTCCTATGTACTAGAATATAACTACTATAATACTACTCCTAGTTTCACTATGAATAAGGAACGCTTTGGACGTTCCGAAATGCGTCAGTTTCATAGCGACTTTTAAACTCACAATGTCCAGTGTCTATTTTGTCTTCACTATGTGTTGTCTATGAATGTGTGCCTCAGCCTAAGGTGGCGAACTGATTTTTTAAGAAGATGAAATAAAGAAGTTGTTTTAAAAAAAGTTCTGAGTTGCGGACCCTTACATCAAAGCTGCGGTTTTGAAGAAACTATTTTGTAAGAATATAACTACTATAATACTACTCCTATGTACAAGAATATAACTACTATAATACTGCTCCTATGTACAAGAATATAACTACTATAATACTACTCCTATGTACAAGAATATAACTACTATAATACTACTCCTATGTACAATAATATAACTACTATAATACTGCTCCTATGTACAAGAATATAACTACTATAATACTACTCCTATGTACAAGAATATAACTACTATAATACTACTCCTAAGTACAAGAATATAACTACTATAATACTGCTCCTATGTACAAGAATATAACTACTATAATACCGCACCTATGGATATACACAACTGCTATAAGGTAGGCTCATACTCCTGTCACGTTGTATTTGTGCAGTATTTTATACCAATAACTTTATCTCTTGATTTAGCCCCAATCATCATAACTGTGAGCTATTTACGGCCGCCCCTCTATATGGATGAGCACTCTCGCCCGTCCTATAATAACATTTTATCATATGTTTACATAAATCATTGCAGCATTTTCCTCGTTGTTCCTCTTGATAAGTACGGTTGGCGGTGATATGTGGTGACAGGACCAAATGTGCTTTGGCTAAGATTCAATCTAAGAATTAGAAGCTGTTGATTTTATTACGGCTCTGTCAATATATTTGATGTAGTGTTAATGACTGTGAATAGCCTAATGATCAGCCAGGGGCGAGGCGGCACTCTCGGTAAGCGCTGTCTCCTTTGATCTCCACCATTGGGATGAATGAATGCTGATTCAGTTCATTTTTAACACGCTCATTCCAGAGTAGTCATGGAACAAACATTTCATGATCAAACATTTTAATGTACTTCACTTGTCTATGAGGCAGAGTGCTCTAAATCAAGGCTACGTGCCGGTCCCAGACGCTCCTCTCTGAGCGCCCGCGATAAACAGATGTTAATGAAGCTTCCAGCATCACTGTGAACGTGAGGTCAGAGCTCCATGGGAGACCTCGGTATTTATCAGCGCCCCGACCCGGCCATACTATATCGGTGTATTTGCAAAACATATACATCAATCTGCCATAAGATTACAACCACCGACAGGTGGGGTGAAGACAATTGTTTGTCACATGCCAATGGCACGTTTCGAGGAATGGGATATTTTAGGCCGCAGTTCTTCTAGATATTTTGGAAGCAACCCGTTCGTAAGAAGCTGAATCCTTTGCAAATTTTCCAAAAATTTCCAGAAATTTTTGGGGTCGTCCCGCACAGTTCGCTATTATACTCTAGACAAAATTCGATAAACTATAGGATACTCACTTTTCCTCACCGCTCTTCTGGCATCTTCCAGTCTTTTCCGTCATCTTCTTCGGCATCATACACTCATGGGGAGCGATGAGTTCATGGGTCAATGTCAGGTTCCAACAGGTTTACGACTTCGATAAACAATGGAAGACCTGACTTGGCTGCAGGTGGTGAAAAGGCGTTGAGTCCTTCCACCTGGCGTGAAGGTGCATCTGTAAGGACCAGAATAAGGACTCGGTCCATACTACTTTTCCTATGGGGCCTCTTCTCTCATTATTTGTCCTTGCTACAATGACCTTTATGTTACTAGTGTAGGGCTCTATAGCAGTTGGAACTTGTGTATTGATCTGATTCTTACGATACCCAAAGAAGTAACCAACCACATGGTAGCATGTCAACCCACAAGTTTGAGTAGGGTTGAAATACTTGGCTGGCTCTAGGATTCTTCTATCTGGATTGGGTGGTTAATTCTCCAAAAACAGACAAAATGAACCGAAAACAAGAAGCATTGGGAATACAGCTGTTCATAGTCTTAGTCTTCACGGTCATGAGTTGTGAAGTTGACAAAGTGGGTCAAAGAAGAAACCAACCACATGGTATGATGTCAAGTATATCGTGGCTGTTTCCGACAACTTTGGGTAAGGTTGAAATACTTGGCTGGCTCTAGGATTCTTCTATCTGGTTGGGTGGTTAATTCTCCAAAAACAGACAAAATGGACTCAAAACAAGAAGAATTGGGTTCACAGCTGTTCATAGTCACAGACTTCTAGGTAATGGTATAACATGTGGGGGGATGAAATATGGTCAGGAGTTGTGCAGTTGATGAAGAGGGTCAAAGGACCACATGTCAACTATAACATCGCTGTTTCCCACAACTTTGGGTAGGGTTGAACTATTGGACATGCGGGGTGATGAAGTAAGGTCATGGGTTGCGAAGTTGACCAATTGGGCAAGACAGAATTTGGTGCAACACCATGGATTAGATAAAATATCACAGGTAGGTATGTGGTAGTCAGACAAGCCAAAGTTTAATATCTATCATTACTACCTTTTTCGAAGAACCAAAAAATAGTCACATAAGTATTGCCAAACTGAGGTCTTCAGAAGTCAAAAAATTCCCAAGATGGAGGAACAAAATTTAGTTAGGCAAAGACACCATTGTAGTAGGGATTATATTGCCCAGTCAGCTGTGGTCACTAGACATATCCCATCCTGACTCCATGACCGTCCCACCATAAGACCCCCAACCTGGAGGAGACAAGTAACTACATGACCACTTGTACCCTACGATGGATTCTAGTCTTCAGTCATCGAACACCACCAGATGTTGGAGCTTGAACAAATATCAACACGATAAGACTAGGAAGAATTTGTATCTAATGTTCAAAGTTCCAGGTGGACTCCCATATGTCTCCGATTTCATGTTAAAGATCTGATGGGACAATTCAATGAAAGCCAAAACTTCTGCTCAATAAGAGATATTCCTACGGAACGTTCTGCAGTTTATCTCTCCACTTTGAAGTGAATGAAAGCCTCGCCAAATCTATTCTGATTTCTGTGTAGCTTGCGCGGGTTGTAGACGTGTTTTTTTTTTTTTTTTTTTCATTTTTATTTATTTATTTGAAACATTGAAATTAATTAGAAATGAGTTGGAGATGAACAGTAACTGCAAACATTTTCCCCATTTGATCTAAAGCTTCAAGTGCGATATGGAAATACGTAAAATTTTTGATCAAAAACCTTCGTTGCGATGCACCTGCTCCTTTATTCTGGTGTATCAAAGCCTCGTGTCATTTTACGCAAATATATTCCTTTTAGTGGGGCACATAACATACTGTATAAATAAATAAGGAGATTTAATCCTAATCACGTTTTTTTTAGTTTTCCTACACGTTGCGGCTTTATTCTAGATAGAAAAACATTCTACGGATGGCAAGTGCAAAAACATTGCCGAGACAAAAGAGAAGCGATACAATTCGCCGTCGTCTTCTCGAGCTTAAAGGGCTTTTCCAATTTTTAAATTTGTAGATAATTAAAAAGTTAAACATTGTTGCAAATGTAAATCATTAAAAATTTTGCAGAAAATTTGTAGAACTCTGCAAAATGTTTCCGACATCCGCCGTAATACAGTGCTGCCAGGAAAGCCTTTCTGCATGGAAACATGGTGCACACACAGGAACCGTCATGGCAAGGGTCAGGCGGTATGTCCCACTAACACTTCCCTCTGTGCTGAGCTCCAATCGCAGATATTAACCCCTGAGATGCTGCAGTCAAACATAACCACTGCATCTGATGGATTTTACTATATATTGGGGCCCCAACAGCCCGCCCTTACACCACATGCTTAGAGGTTGCCGGTATTCTTATTCGGCAGTCCGGGTCTGATCAGTGACACTGGGTCTGTCCAGCCACATACCTGGTTGATCCTACCCATAAGGGTAAGTTCACATGGCAGAATTTGCATTCCGCGCGTGAGTATTCCTCACGGCTAGCTTAGACAGGTTACCGGTGCAGTGCATTGGCATCCCGTCACGGCATTCTGCTCCAGAGTAGGCCCAAATGAATGGGCCTAATCGGGAGGGAGCCTTGCGCTGTGGACGCCGTGGCTGATTCAGCTGCGGAATCCGTGGCGAGAAGGGTCATCTCACTTCTTTTTTCTGCTAGTAGCAGAAAAAAGAAGCAATCAACTCCCATTGAAGTCAGTAGGAGCCAGTTTTGGCAGCAGATTTGGATTCGGATTCCGCGTCAAAATCCGCTGCCAAAAAACTGGCTTTCAGCCTATGCAGTACAAGTGTATATACTTAATGAATCAGCGATCAGAAGATTTCTGGTTCAGGTCCCCTATTCGGACAAAAAAGGATGTAAAAAAAGAAGAAAAAAAAGTTTAAACATGGTAAAAAAAATAATAAATAAATATATTAAATTAATTAAACACATTAATTTTCCCGTATAAAATTTTTTATTATGTAAAAAAAAAAAAAGAAAAAGAAAAAAATTTACATATTTGGTATGACATCCTCCATAAAAATCCAAACAATGATAATAAAAATAATAAAAAATAATAATAAAAAATTATTTAAACCACACAGTGAGCAACATAAAAAAAAAAAAGTACAAAACTGCAGGAAATAATGATTATTCGCCATCTTGTCTCACATAATGTTCGACAAAAATGGTACCAATAAAAGGCATAGCTCGTCCTGCAAAAAATAAGCCCCCAACCAGCTCTGTCAACAGAAAGATAAAAATTGTAACATTGTATTGTAAAAGGTGTAACCCTTTCAGAAAATGGAAATACAAAAATAATTGATTTTCCTCCCTAAGGATCAGGTCGCCAATACAATGTAACAAACCAAATTACCCCTCAAATACAAATGGCGCTTCTTCATTTCTGAGCCCTGCCGTATTTGTAGGGCCACATGTAGGGGTTTCCAAAATCAGGAGACAGAGCAGAATATCTGGAGAGATGACATGTCACAGGGCCTTGATATGGGCAGGACTCATTGGGCATCTTTGGGGTCAACATAATCACTAATACCCTTTGGGAGGGGCAGTTTCCAAAATGAAGCCCCTTCTTGGTACTCTCCACCTTAGGGGCAAATGTGTCCTGGCAACTCAAAATTATTCTGCCCTCTAAAAGCCTAATGGCGCCCCCTGCCTTCTGTGCCATGCCATTGCCAATACAGCAGCTTTCCTCCACAGGTGGGGTATTTCTGTAGTCAAGAAGTATCGTGTAAAAAATTGTGGGGTAAATTTTCTTCTTTAACCCCTTTTAGTTAAAGGAACATTTTATTCTAAAAATGATAATTTTCACTGCCCAATACTAATAACATTTATGAAACCGCTGTTGGATCAAAATGTTGATAAATTGAGGGGTTTAGTTTCCAAAATGGGGTCATGTTTTGGGGTTTCCATTGTACTGGTACTTTAGGGGGCTCTGCAAATGAGACATGGCACCTATGAACTGAAAGCCAAATAGCACAGATTACGACCACCTATGGGGTATTGCCGAGCTCAGAAGAAATTGTGTCACAAACTTGGGGGGTGATTTTTCTCCTTTGAGAAATTTGGGCCAAATGCAACATTGTATTGAACAAAAGAAGGTAAATTTTCATTTTCACATCCCATTGGTTGTAAATTCGGTGAAATATCTGAGGGTTCAGAATGCTGACTATACCTCTCAATTTCTTGAAGGTTCTAGTTTCTAGCATTATACTGTGTGGGGCTCTGAGGGAGTATTATACTGTGTGGGGCTCTGAGGGAGTATTATACTGTGTGGGGTTCTGAGGGAGTATTATACTGTGTGGGGGCTCTGAGGGAGTATTATACTGTGTGGGGCTCTGAGGGAGTATTATACTGTGTGGGGGCTCTGAGGGAGTATTATACTGTGTGGGGCTCTGAGGGAGTATTATACTATGTGGGGCTCTGAGGGAGTATTATACTGTGTGGGGGCTCTGAGGGAGTATTATACTGTGTGGGGCTCTGAGGGAGTATTATACTATGTGGGGCTCTGAAGGAGTATTATACTGTGTGGGGCTCTGAGAGAGTATTATACTGTGTGGGGCTCTGAGGGAGTATTATACTGTGTGGGGGCTCTGAGGGAGTATTATACAGTGTGGGGCTCTGAGGGAGTATTATACTGTGTGGGGCTCTGAGGGAGTATTATACTGTGTGGGGACTCTGAGGGAGTATTATACTGTGTGGGGGCTCTGAGGGAATATTATACTGTGTGGGGTTCTGAGGGAGTATTATACTGTGTGGGGGCCCAGAGTTAGTATTATACTGTGTGGGGGCTCTGAGGGAGTATTATACTATGTGGAGGCTCTCAGGGAGTATTATACTGTGTGGGGGGCTCTGAGGGAGTATTATACTATGTGGGGCTCTGAAGGAGTATTATACTATGTGGGGCTCTGAGGGAGTATTATACTATGTGGGGCTCTGAGGGAGTATTATACTGTGTGGGGGCTCTGAGGGAGTATTATACTGTGTAGGGGCTATAAGGGAGCATTATACACCAAGGAATATCACCAATGGAATTCTGTGAACCTTCCTATTCTGCTGCGGACAGTGTAGATATTCCATTCAGTAGCGATATATCTCCTGCTAAAACCAAATACAACCCGGCGCAGGGTTGAGCTTCATTATTAGATCTTGATCCTTTTTTAATGTACCTATTTCTGAGACATCTGCGCCTTATCTCTCTACCTAAAGACCCTTTCAAAAATTTATACAAAGTGTCCGTAGTTAATAATCAGAAATGTGTTGACTTGGGAAATCTCTGAAGACTCGCAGACAGATGAACAATCCTTGGAGAGGCTGCTGGAAATTACTCACAGCTGTCTGATGAGAGGTTATTGGGATTTCGTTAAAACCTGAATGCTCAGAAATTCCACGAGACCATTTACACTGTATACAGATGTATCCATATATATATATATGAAGGACTGATACAGCACCTACACAAGATCATCGGCCATCGGTGAGGCATTGTTACCAGATTTCTTGGGGAAAAGTTACATGTATCCAAAAAATTGTTGCTATGTGGAGCAATTGTACAAGCGGATTCTTAACAAGGATCTGGTCAGAGAGTTTCTCTACTTATTGCCAATCCATAGATTCTAATTTTATATCTTTACTGTCCATTTGTATGCCCATCGGACAAACCATCGCCAGATTTGGCTTCAGGTACCATCTTTATGCTGATGACACCCAATTATACACATCTTCCCCGGACATCACCCCTGCACTCATACAGAACACCAGCAACTGTCTCTCTGCTGTCTCTAATATCATGTCCTCGCTCTATCTGAAACTAAATCTCTCTAAGACTGAACTACTACTGTTTCCACCATCTAATAGATCTGTCCCTGATATATCCATTGCAGTCTCAGGCCTTACTATAACTCCTAGGCAGCAGGCCTGCTGCCTCGGGGTCATATTTGACGCAGACCTTTCCTTCACCACTCATATTGAATCACACGCACGTTCATGTCACCTCCACCTCAAAAACATCTCCAGAATACACCCTTTCCTCACCAGAGATACACTAAAGACACTTATTGTCTCTCTGATTCATTCTCGCCTTGACTACTGTAACTCCTTACTAATCGGTCTTCCCCTCACTAAACTCTCCCCTCTACAATCTATTCTGAATGCAGCGGCCAGGCTCATCTATCAGGCTAGACGCTACAGCGATGCCTCTGGTCTGTGCCAGTGACTACATTGGCTGCCTATTCAATATAGAATAAAATATAAAGTTATCCCCCTCCCCCACAAGGCTCTCCATAATGCTGCACCTCCATACATTTCCTCCCTCATCTCTGTCTACCACCCAACCCGTGTTCTCCGTTCACTCAATGACCTAACACTTACATCCTCTATTATCAGAACCTCCCACGCTCGTATACAAGACTTCTCCTGAGCTGCACCACTTCTCTGGAATGCTCTACCCCGGACAATCAGATTAACTCCCAATTTCTACAGCTTCAAACGCAAACTAAAGACACATCTTACCAGACTTATCACAATTCCTAATGTAAACCCTTCTGTACTGTCATTAGAATCCCCAAAATTTAACCCTCTTTTGCTCCCGCACCCACATTACCGACATGATATGATGTCATCTCAGGCTAGCTTTATGTCAAGGCAACATCCACATGTTAACGGACACGACTGGTGATGGCTCATACAGCTTTATGTTTGTGTAATGACAGTCACCTCTATTACAAAAGTGTCTGACCTCTGTATAAGCAATACCGCCCCTGCTACCTCTTGTGTCACCCCCTCTACCTCATAGATTGTAAGCTCTTGCGAGCAGGGCCCTCAGTCCCATTGTGTGAAATGACTTTCTTTGTAATGTATCTTTCTGTCTGTATTTGAACCCTACAAATTGTACAGCGCTGCGGAATATGTTGGCGCTATATAAATAAAATTATTATTATTATTATTATTATTATTATTATTCCACATTGTAGAGACTACAGTACATGGCTAAACACAATGAAACTAAAGAATCAAATTTAGATGAAGAATGAACGATAGATAATAGAACAGGATTCAATGAATAACATACGATAGGCCAGTCTTTCTCTAGGCATTCATTAGATTGTCCAAGGTAGAACATTCCAGGGAAATGGCGCAGCACAAGAAAAGTCTTGGAGATGGGAATGGAAGGGTCAGAATATAGACGAGATTAACCTTAGATCATATATAATATAATATCATTTATATTCTGGGGTCATGACATCTGCCTGCTGGTCCGTGTGACTCTTATGGGTCAGTGGTGACCCTGTGGGGGTAATTAAGACCCCGAGGAACCACGAGTCATGCTGCGAGGGTTCCCAGGTGCTTACAGTTCATGAGTAACGAATCCCCAAAGTTTTGGGTTTGGGTCACACGTGAAACTTCTTGAAAATTTAGGTTGAATCTAGTTTAATCCCAACCAACTCACTCATCTCTAAGTGTAACTTTTTTAACTCAAAGGGACAACTAATATTTTTTCCATGCCAAAGCTCTCCATTGCCTTTAGCACTTGGTTAATGTGACTCACTAGCCAGATTTGAGAAGTTACTGTACTTGTCCTCATTGATGTTCCTTATCTCTTCACTATACTTAGTATTTTATTACACAGAGCAGAGGTTTGTGCTCCAGAGCTGTTCTTCTTACTAGATACTAGGTTTAACCAAATGTGTAGAACCAAGAGAACCTCTCCTTTATAAGAGAAGTTTATAGATCATATTAGTTGATTTTAGCAATAATGTAATGGGTTTTGGATTTCTATTGCCATATGCTCTATGGGATGTCTTTTATTCTTCCTACTAGTTATCTTGGCATGATGAAGTGGAGTCTTCTGGTCACTTCTCCTTCCTTGGTGCACACCACAATACCAGATAGGGCACAAGACATTAAAGTGGCCACCAGGAGGTAGAGGTGGAGACTTCCTATCAATGGGGCAGGGCTTATTTAAAGGTTAACTTGTCACATACCTCCCAACTTTCAAAGGACAGAAAAAGGGCCGTTGCAAATTGAGCTCCACCCACTTCTACATTGACTCCACCCATTTCATCCATTTCATCCACAGTATTATGTCCCTACAGTCACCCTAACATTACATGCCCCGACATTATAATGTTCCCCTCAAATTGCCCCACAGTTCTAAGTCCCTCTCTTTGTGCCCCAGTTTAAACTGCCAGAAAATAGACGGGGTCATTAAACTGGGGCAGCTGGAGGGGGACATTAAACAGTGGGAGTAGTTGGAGGGGGACATTAAACTAGGGGTCACTAGAGGCAGACATGTCCCCCTCCAGCTACTCCCCATGGTTTAATGTCACCCTCCAGTTGCCCCACCCTCCATCCGTCTCCAGTTTAATGTCCCCCTTCATCTGCCACCAATTTAATGTCCCACCTTCATCTGTCACCAGCTTAATGCACCCCTTCATCTGCCGCCAGTTTAATTGCCCCCTACATCTACCACCAGTTTAATTGCTCCCCTTCATCTGCCCCAGTCTAATTGTTCCCCTTCATCTGCCCCCAGTTCCCACTCTGGCTCACACATGATCACACAGGTCATGACATTACCAAAGGTCCTTTAGCCCACTAGGATATAGCCTTTACCCCACCCTGAGATAAGAGCCAATGGATCACAAAGTGTGTTTACAGCAAAACACTTCAGGGGCATAGCGGGACAAACCATAAGCTATCCGGAACGGCAGGACAGCAGTGAAATACCAGGACTGTCCCACTGGATCTGGGACAGTTGGGAGCTATGCTATCAGGTCCATTATGATACTGTCTCTAAGGACAGCATAAAATAATGACAGACACGCTAACTTCAGTCTGCCACTTAAATCCATCAGTTTTGAGGATTACATCTGGAATTTTGTAGTGAGTTGCTGGCAAAGAGCCCAATGACATTTACAAGATATTTTTCAAAAATTCGATTCGGCATTTTCCTCGAATTTTCTAATATGATTTGATTCGATTTCAATTAGTTTGTGGCTGACTTCCTCACTTCTGGGCAGGATCCACCAGGTGTTGGGGCCTACTAGCAGTCCAGGGTCACTGGCTAGACCCCAGGCTGCAGAAGATGCCGCAGGAGGTGCCAAGGAGGACATGTAACATGGCGGAACCCTTTGGATGCTGCAGTCATGATTGACTGTGGCATCCAAGGGGTTAAAACCTGTGATCGGAGCTTAGCTCTGACCAGGGGTTATAGAGCAGGGTGTTAATTGTCAGTTACAGCTAACAGCCGATGCCAGTGCCGTGGGTAGTTGTGAAGGGGTTAAAGGGCTGTGACATCACAGGGCTTGCTGCACGCATGGCATTGTGGGTGATTCTACGTTCCCAGAGTTCCTTGCCCCTTGTCCTATCATGCTGCAGACATTTTATGAAAAAATGCGATTCGTTACCACGAAGTGTGAGGAAATCCGAATTTGATGCGAATCGAATATATACTAAAATTCGGATTGAATTCCACTTTGTCAGCTTTGATTTGTTCATGTCTAACAGTTACAATATGCTTCCTCAGCCCTCCACCTTCATCTGCTGATTGACAGACTTCTCACTAGGTACAGTAATAGGGAAAATTCTATCAATTACCAATTAGAAGGGACTTGGCACTTGATACAGTCCTTGATGGCAGTGCTGGCCTCAGAGTTTGATACTGCTGCATATAAACATACTAGCTGGTACCCGCGACTTCGTCTGCGGTGATTGTAGCAGTGGGTACATACAGGCGTGGTTAAGGTTTTCGTACTGTGTATAAGGTATGGGATATGAAATGTAACTTTGTATCTTGTTTTTGCTGTAATTCTGAGAATACGTGAGACTTTTGTGTTGGATGTAATTTGTATTTCAG
Source organism: Leptodactylus fuscus (assembly GCF_031893055.1). Taxonomy (NCBI): domain Eukaryota; kingdom Metazoa; phylum Chordata; class Amphibia; order Anura; family Leptodactylidae; genus Leptodactylus; species Leptodactylus fuscus. The sequence goes on along the minus strand of NC_134268.1, from coordinate 217,693,019 downwards.
CTGCTATACGGTGTTGGTATAAACTGTACATAGTTTTGGAATTTTCGAATTTTGGACAGAGGTATTTGAAGTTAATATACCTCGATATACGACATTGTATGCTTTGTTATTTTCTGCCAGTAGTGTGTTGACATTTTTTTGCTTTTAAAAGTTGCCGTATTCTGACAGCAGTCACTTTTGTATTTGT